>NC_049979.1:1016017-1039255 GCF_000003815.2 Branchiostoma floridae
TCAGGAATTACAGTATCACTCAATTCAGCCTAAAAGGCTGTGACGTTGTACAAATAAATCATTCTGATTCTGATTCTGAAGGTGACCTCAGTAAAAACTGGGTAGATGACGGACACTTACAGTTCAATGAATAGGTGACCTCAGTAAACACAGGGCAGACAACTGCCACTTTTTGAACCTCTACATATTTCCTTCGATCAAAGATCAAAGTTCGCCAGACTCACACTGACTCCCAACCATACTACTGCTACAAGAATAGCGCCTGAAGTTGACTTGTGTCCTTTTCCACTCCAACTTCTTGCTCTGTACCTGGTAAGGGACTCTCAGACGAATAGGTGACCTCAGTAAACACAGGGCAGACAACTGCCACTTTTTGAACCTCTACATATTTCCTTCGATCAAAGATCAAAGTTCGCCAGACTCACACTGACTCCCAACCATACTACTGCTACAAGAATAGTGCCTGAAGTTGACTTGTGTCCTTTTCACCTCCAACTTCTTGCTCTGTACCTGGTAACTCTTACTTAGACGAATAGCAATAGGTGACCTTAGTAAACACTGGGCAGGTGCCTGCCACTTTTTGAACCTCTACATATTTCCTTCAAGCAAGGACCAAAGTTTGCCAGACTCACACTCCAAACCATTACTAGTATAACGTTAGCGCCAGAAGTTGACTTGTGTCCTTTTCACCTTCAACTCCTCTTGCTCTGTAACTGTACCCTGTAACTCTCAGACGAAAAGGTGATGCCAGCAAACGCAGGACAGGTGCCACTTTCTGAAGCTCTGCTTCTTTTCCCAAAGAAAGGACAAAAGTCTGTAAGCTTACCAGAGACCTTCACTCCCAACCGCACCACTGCCAGTATACTAGTAGTTGACAGTGTCCTTTTGCCCTGTAAGTCTTCAGACAAGACTCAGGTGGGCCTGTAGTGTAGTCTACCAGGTGGTGCAAACGCAGGGCAAGTGACTCCCACTTTCTGCAGCTCTGTGTACCTTCTCCAATCAAAAACCAGAGTCTGCAGGCTTACCAAAGACTTGCACTCCGAACCACACCAGAGCATGAAGTTGACTGTGTCCTTTTGCCCTGTAGCACGGCCTTCAGGTGGGCCTGTAGTCTACCAGGTGGCAGTGGTTGCTCCAGGTCCTGCCATCTCTCCACACCTCAGCACTGAGTCAACCCCAGCATGGGTGTACTAATTCCAGAAGGTAAACACTTTTGATTGAAAGTCAATCTTCCGTGACCAAACATCTCACCCTGGGCAGGCACAAAGACACAGTCTCTCTCCCGCTCCCCGCAGCTAGTCAGTCTGCGTTATTTAGTCTGTAAAGAAACTGCCTTTCAACATTGTTTACCCACAACCTTTTTTTTTCTTGTAAATATTTCAGTTCCTCTTACCAAAAATAGACCAGGTCAAACACCTTTTCTCCTCCTCTATGTGCCTTCCGTGGAGAGAGAGAGAAAAGGCCAATACGCTTTTCCAGACTTTTTGTGTGGTCTTTTGCTCCACCATGTCAAATTGCATTGCCATGCCTTGTCTCCTTAGAGAAAATAACAAATGAGGAATGCAAAGGCTGGTAATTTCTTTCATGCTACATTACCTGGTAATTTCTTTCATGCTACATTACCTAACAGCCCCACTGTGTGAATTCTTGTGAAAACAATGGATTGATGAGATTTGTGACAAGCACCACATTGAGAATTCTGAGAATAACCGAGGAAGTAAGGAAGGTGGTGAAGTGATGACGGCCATGCCATATTTCCTTGCTGTTTCTGTAGTACTAGTAGGATTTAGGAGAAGGCTGCTAACACTTAAAAGGATAGCATAACATAAATGAGAAGCCCTTACTAAACCCCAGAGGCAAACCTGTCCAGTTTGACATCATCAACCTGTGGTCAGGAGAAAGTAACTCCTTCAGTCAGACGACTCCTTAGAGAGCCAGCCCCAGTCCCAAGGAGCATACCTTAAACTCTCCCCCTCCTCTCAAGGGGTCTCTCAAGGAAGGCAAGACCTCAGAACTTCATGCCAGCCCAGTTCTATCACACATAAATCTCCGTCAGTGAAAATAAAGTGGGAAGCAGTTGAGACATTCAAACCTGTTTTATCTCATTTCTGTACTTCACTGTTTACCCCGACGAACCCACCAAAGCTAGATGTTTGTAAACTAAAGGTAGAGCTTCAGTCTTTAGTTGTGATGACAGATCTCTTCTAACCATTGCTGCACACAGCATACCTGTCCTGGAATATAGCCATCAAAGCTGAAAACTCTTTGCAAGTTGTATCATTTTCATCCCGTTCTTGTCTTGTCAGTACATTATCCCGGTAATGGCCTATACATCAGGTTACTATCAACAGGAAGTTGTAATGATGTCTAATTACTATAAGATGAACTGGAGTACATTCCAGCCAGGGACAGTGCCCAAAGTTTCACCACAGAATGCATAAGTTGTGAGGCTGGCCCCAGCAATCCAAGTGAACCATGGTTTCTTTCCTTTCTATTCTAACAAAAACAAAATCCTGTGTCATGAATGTAGGAAATGTGACTTCAATGCACCGGAGTATTTCAGGACCAAGAGCGCCCACTAATGTACCATCCCTACCTAACCCACTAGGTCAAATGGTTCGGTTGTGTACATTAGGTCCTGTTATCCTTACCAGCTAAAACAAGGTAGGGGGTTGTAGCAGTGAAACCTGGTCTGCCCCCCTGGACAGTCTCTGTATACAGAAGATGAGTAAAGAAAGCAGAAAAGGAGATAAACCAGTGATAAAATCTTATCTGTCCCATCTTCATGAACCCCCTCTTTCTGTTTATATTCTTGTCAGTCTGGGTGGAACTAGCTAGTTAGGCACTGTCTTGAAATGTAGTTCATTTGTACACATGCAGCGCCACAATACTAATGTTCCAATGTGATATTAGAAAGTGTTTGAAGTTGACCTATGATTCTTCCAACAACCAATGTTGTTGCACCATTTCATCAGAAATGCCCCTTATTTTTGTCTTCATCAACTTCATCACAAAGCGATGAGGTTCGAAAAAAGTTTCTCTAGACCATGTTTAGGAGACAATGGTCTGGAGTGGCCACTGACTGCCAGGGTTTGGCACTATGGCGAGTTTTCCCAAAAACAAAGTGTCCTGAGTGAAGGCAGACATCGTTTATTTTTCTTAGGGCCCAGGAAGTTCACAGTTTGAGCAAGTGACTGGACTGTTTGTGTTGCCTTGGATTTGGGGTGTTTACAGTTTATGACAAAATGCTACGTAAATAAACAGTTCAAACCACAGCTTGGCCGTAATACATCTGTAACTGACAGTGTTCAGACCAGGGTTGTAGCCGGCCCGGAATCATTTTCCGTCCCCTCGATTTTGAATGGCTTTGGTGCAGCGTCCCTAGGGGGGTCCGGAGGCATGGTCCCAAAGGTCAAAAGGAAAATTTTGAAAACTAGACCCTCTGAAACGCTATTTCCTGCATTTTGAGGTTGAAATTTTGCTCACAGAGGACGGAATGGGCAAAAACAATTTCTGTCCCCAGCTGCAAGACGGGTGCTGGCTACAACCCTGGTTCAGACAGAGATGAGGACACAGCAGATAAAACACCTCTCCTCTCATACCAAGTTGCTCGATCTACAACTCAACAACTCTCCTATCTGTAGCCTTGGGCCAAGCTGGCTCTCCACAGCGTAACAGCACTTGATGAAAGAAGGGCAGATATGGTTTGGCAGAGTCACAACAGACTTTGTCTAAACAATTCTGTCAGACTCCAAGCACCCAGAGTGTGTCTTTCATTACCGCTGTTGTCTTATAAATGTTTGTTTGCCTCTGTCCAGGCGGTGGTGGGGGTTAATTCCTCCCTGTGCCCCTTCCTCTCACAGTAAACTGTGAGGTGGACAGAAAACATTTGCGGAGGCGCGCAGGCAGGAAACGGCGGGACCTTCTCTGGATTATATTCCCATTTGAACCTTGGCAAGTGCAATTAGAGTGTCGGTAATGGGAAAACGACGTGCAACCTGGCAACTTCACCATGTATCCCGGCAATTCCGCCCTCCCCTTTTCTGTTCGAGCTGGTCCGAGACACGGCTCGGGGCAGGCCGCGAATAAACAGGTCTGTGCGAATATTGCATCTGCAATAAACTTGATAAATAATTGCCACAAACAAGGACTGCCACAGTTTCCAGGCAATCCGCGAGCCTGTTGCCCTGCTCTGGAGGCTGCGGCAAAAGTTGGGGATTGATTGACCCTTCAAGTCAGGAAGTAACAAACTGTAAATCTATCAGCGGAAACCTTTAGATAACATTAAGGGCATAAATCTGCGCTCCAGGCAATTTTCAGTGTCAGTCACTCGGCGACAATAGGTCAACCACTCCATTCGGGTTTTGCATCAGGTATAAAAAGTTGTTTCGTCGTCTTTAACTTTTTTTCATCAACGTTATTGGGAAGTATTCATAAATTATTAATTGCTGAAAGATCTGGTCTGAAGTGAGGGTAGCAGTGGGGCATGTCTACTCTCCAAGCAGACGTTAGGCAATGGCTGTTTCTTGACGTGTTATGCGTTTTCATCTGGCTTTCTATTTTGCACCGTTTTCTTCATGTGTTGTAGCCATGATACATAAATAAAAGAGTACAAAATAGAAAGCCAGCTAAAAATGCCTAAATAAACAGGCAAAAAACGGTCAGAGCCTAAACTCTGCTTGGAGAGTAGGGCATGTCTGAAAGTGAATACAGTGGAAGTCGCTTTATTGCACACTTTATTTGCCAGTATATTCCGTGCAATTATCCGAATTGTGCAACAAAGCGAAGTTATTAAGCTGGACCGCACCACCATGGGATTTGGGGATTTCGTGCAATTAACAGAAGTGTTTAATTATCCGGTGTGCAATTAACTGGCTTCTACTGTACAGTACTCTCAACGGCCCTGACACAGGCTAATGGTTATGTTCATGGAAAGACAAACAAGTTTGTTCAGGTAAGACTCAATGGGTAAGCATATAACAGATGTACATCATTTCTCTCTCTCTCGACAGTATTTCTCACTTCTACATTTCTTCAACGTTATGGCCAGGCTAATAGCTCTCTATCCAAACATATCTATAACCTGGATAACGTATCAGTTGTATTTTTAGCAGCACGATTACGTGTTTTTTTTAAGCTTATTCGTCTATTCCTACCTTCCTACTATAAACAATCATATTTCACAAAAATCCGGAAGTTTAACATTACCTTTTCCTTGTGAGGGAGTTTTTTGTTCAAACTCAGTCACCTATTTTAGTACCTCACCTCCCTAAATCTCTAGATATGCTTACTCAGCTTAATCAGGTCATTTGATCTCGAGGAAAGAACAATGAAGTATTTTTCAAGGGCCATTATTTTATCTCTGACGATTAGTGCTGACGTTAGCTTCGGGGTCTAAGGTCTGCATTCAGCGGAAAGGGAGATTTATATGGGAAAAGGCTGCAGAAGCTAAGCAAACACTGTTAGAACATGCAGCTCGTGTACAGTTACCGGGCAACTCACAACCCTCTTCTGCAGGCCTCCGCACATGTACACTTAGGCCCAATCTACGCGCAGTTTTTACCAATATCTGTGGAGATGTCGGGAGGGATCTAGAACGTAGGGGGCCGGACACCCATGGCGCTTGCAGTCATAAACATATAGCACGATTTTCCACATGGCGTTATATGCTAATAAGCCTTCCCGAAGTCGGGAAGCATCTACACGCGCGCGAACCTGTCGGGGACCCCTGCTAAGCTATCGGTAAGGTATCGTAGTATTCGTACGAATGGTCCAGACTCCAGACCTTTCGGGAGAAATTTTCCCGACATCGTAATGGCGATATAGTAGTTCCATCTAGACGATGAAAAAAGCTGTCGGCGAGAGGTTGTAGGCTCGCCGATATCGGGAAAAACTGTGTGTAGATCGTGCCTTAAAAATGCCCCCTTTCCGCTCACTACACAGCGAAAAATTGGACCTGTGTGATCCTTCATATCATCATGGACCTGAAGTGCAAATTCAAATACATCATGACGTGACAATCCCTGCATGGCAGGTACAGGAAAATATATCAAAGAAGGTTTAGACATTAGAAATTCCTCAAATGATTATAAAAGCGTCCAATGAATGTAAGAAACTTATCCCATACTACAACTCCTGTATTAGTTAGATAGTCAAGTCAAGTCAAGTTTATAATTTATTGCACAACGATTGTATCAGGTACAATGTATGGCAAGTAACATGTATTACTAGCAACTACGAACTATCTACATGAGTATACTAATCTAACATAATAGAAAATAAGGCGGCATAGTGTATTTTACATTGTTAAAGCACGACTTCTCTTTTGCATAGCATTATATATATATTGGCCTAGGTGGACAGATGTGGAGTCGGGACATGATAGAATTACATTGAATATTTCTCTACTTGTATTAGGTAGTGTTGTTCTGTTGTTACACATGGTCAATAACTTTTTCCTTTCTTCATCATAACAAGGGCATGTCATCAGGAAATGGTATTCATCTTCAATACTGTCTTTGCAGATGGGACACATTCTCTTTTCGGATGGTATATTTTTGTGACGACCCTTTTCAATTTCTAAACAATGTGCTCCAATCCTTAGTTTTGTTATGCTATTAGTGAATGATCTGTTTTGAATTGATAAAAGATAGTTTTCTAGCGCAAAGGTTGTCTTAATTTTCGAATATGTTGCCAGTTTACTAAAGTTTCTTATCTTTTGTCTCCAGATAAGCCTGAAGTTAAGCTATAGAACTGTAGTTATGTAGATGCCATACTTTGTACCTCGTACAATTGTTGTGCAATAAAGTTATACATAATTGGAATATGATGCAAGATTAAAAGTATGACTTCAATGTCAACAAAACCTGCAAATTTTTTTAAATGTGTTTTTTACCTTTGGAATTTGTGAAGCAATCTACCAACTGCTCAGCGTCCAGTGGAAAGAGGGTTGTAAGAAAACCTTGTGATTGAAACAAGAGAGGGCCCGAGACCTTCCTAACCTCCTTAACCCATTTCCAGGGACCACTTATATCTAATCTCCCTTCATATTCCCTCAGATTAAGCTTCAGTAAGTAAATTCAGTACAACTACAAGAGATTCCTTGTGAGCGATGCAGAAGTACCCTCACGTGCTGTTATCTCAAAGCTTATGGCCGCAAACACGACAATCGCTCTAAAATATGCTGCGTGCCGTTCCAAGTTTCGCGCACGGATGAAGCCATGGGAGGAGGAGGGGAGCTGAGAGAGAAAAACTGGGCCCAAGGTTATAAACATCCCGTTTAACTCCCCTGGAACAAATCACCTTGTGGAGAGACAAGGGGCAGGCCCACTTGAGACTCCAGGATGACGTCTGCCATGACTTACAGCCTGCCACTTCAATGTCCTTGGGCGCTGTAACCCGACCCACTGGGGATAACTGGATGTTGTACATGCCATTTCACCAGGAGGAAAATATGGTGTCCGCTTTCCACAAAACATCAACTGGGAGGGATTTACAATTACACAGCATTCCTACCATGAAACTGACTGTGAAAAATTCAATTTGAAGGAATCTTTTTCTCCAGGCCAGGGCGAGCATTGCTAGGCAATCATTGCTATAAGCAGCCATCATCACCCAAATGCTCATACCTGTACATTAAAACCCTGTGTGGTTCAGGGGATGAAGAGGGCCATTGTGCCAGCGAAGCACCTGAACAGGACGGAAATCCCCCCTGAATCGAGGATGGAAATTCAATATAGAGATTTGGTGGAGCTGCACAGCTGCCCGGTAACCTTGCAGTGCTAATCTGGTATTGATTCATTCTGCAGGACTTGGGTGGCTGGGGTATTCCTTTCCAAACCACAGCTACAAGAGGGGAAATAAGGCATGGAAAACTGATTTGATGTGGGATCTCCTCTTGCAATCTTGGACGGCCCTTGTCAGTATTGGTTAGCAGGTTAGCCTGCCACTAATTTGGCCTTTTAAAAAGGTCACATGTCTCGAGAGAGAGGGACCTGGGACTGACTTGGTTGAAGCTGGGTTTGCATGAAAAGCGCCACCCAGCAGGTCAAAGCAAAGTGCAGTTCTATGTGTGGATGAAAGTTAGACATCCAGGTAATCAAGCAAAGGATTTGCAACATAAAAGTCACTTAAACAACCGGATAAATTTTGATTTTGATGGTCAGACATTTCAGATAAGACTGGATGCTGTTAGAAAGGTCTAACTGTCCACAAACATATATCCAGTTGCATGAGTAACTTTTGCATTGTGCAGTTACTGTGATTTATAGAGTTTCAGACGGTCAAAGTGACTCATGATGGCCATCGCTGGAACACTGATGGAATTCCCTGGAAAAGTAATTTTCAAAGATGGATAAAACATTGAATTTGCCAGAGGGAACGATCCAATGCCGGGTCACATATATGATGAGCCCCGTAATACAGTCATTAATGTGCAAATCCAATTTATGACCTGCATGAAAATTTGATTCACCTCATTTGCACTGTCATCCATAGACTGTGGATAAATGCCAGACTGTTTTATAGGGAAAATACTTTTAGATGACAGTAAAAAAAAAGCATACACGGTAAACTATTTCAACCCACAAATATTCAATGTTTGCCAAGCAAGCCCTCCTTATGGAGAGAGAATCAAACCTAAAAGCGATGTAAAATGTAGTGATTTTTACTGACATCTACAATGTATAGGTGACTCCTGGCTCAAACAATTCCTGATTTTGGATGTTCCGTTCGTCTAGGACACATGCAAATTTGGTGGCGGCAAGCTTTGGCCAGCCTCTCCAAAAAACAGGTGTGAACCCTGGGCCCTGCCCTTTGTGTACATTCCAGGCCAATCATACTGACAAAATAAATACATAGGTGATGACCCTTGAAATTGTGGAACGAAAATAGCAGCAGACAGACTGACCACTAACTAGCTAGTAGAGACAGTCATTATTCTATGGCTAAAACATGGGATCGTAACTTTCCTACAGCAAATTATGCGAAGACAAAGATTTCCCTCAATTCTTACCAAAAAGTTGAGTTACTAGCATGTCTTGAGGAAAGTGGAGGAAATTTTAAAGACTGTTTTCAAGACTGAGACTGTTTTGAAGACTGAGGCTTGTGAAACAAAAAACCGAAAGGCCAACTTACAAAGGGCTCCATTGATAAGGATTATTTACAGCTCTGAAAAAGAAGCTTCTTTTACTTCTTTCTCACCCAACATTGAACTCTTTAAACTTGTGGTCATACACAATTTGCAGCTACTTTAAAGTTTGTAGAGGTAATGTAAAACAACAGTTCAAGAGAATACGAGCCTCTTGTTCTTGATAGGGTATCACCCGACTGAGACATTCAGGATGCATAGATGCAAAATCTGAAAGAGATCCGACATTCAAACCTAACGCCCTGAAGGCAAATGGGGACCAGGAAGGAAGAGATATTTTTCAAGAAAAAGGGTTGCTGTTTTCATGGAAGAATGATGTTAAACAGACACAAAACACACAAAACATTTCTTGATATACACTTCGTTGAGGGTCTGCATGCTCTTCTCCGTAAGGCGTAGGCAGCCTATTTTATTTCCTGTAAGTCGTAGGGATAACCATCTTATCTACGTAATTCGTAGCGAGGCGACAAAATTTAGCGTAATTGCCTTCCTTGATTTAGCGTAATACGTAGGGGGTTCTTCTGAATTCAGCGTAAATCGTTGTCGGGACCCACCATGCAGACCCTCTTCGTTCCTACAAACAGCTCTACCTGGGGCCTGGTTTGGAGATCCTAGCATTTAATACCATAAGGCATGTAGCATTCTGACTGTACCACATGTCAAGCATTCAGGTAACGCGGACAGATTGACCTGCGAAAAGGTCGATGATAAAGGGACATTCTGGCCGACATCATGTGGATTGTTACATCACATTACCCAACAATACCCCATCAGCATTGGGGTCAATCTACCAAGGCAGGCAGGCTTGCACCCGGCTATTGGGGTGCAGGGAATTATGCCCACTTGACGTGTGATCAAATCCAATATGTTCTGAGTGGCTGCCCGTGCATTTTATTGTGCGGACAGTCCGAGGCCTGCAGTTTGCCCTGCCTTTTGTGTCCACCTTGTAAGGTACAGGCAATAAGGACTGAAGAGGGCTGTTCTCAATTTTCTACCCCTTCTTGAAACTATCTCCATCCCTGTACTGTTTCTTCAAGTCGTTTAATGAGGAACAGAAGATTGCTGGAGCTTATCAACAGTGCCATATCCTCACAAGCCTGCCCAAACATCCCCGCATTGTTCTTGGCTAGTCTTCCACAAAGGCGGAATTTACCATCATTTGTGCTAAGCAAACTGGGGTTAGAAAAACTTGGTGCGTTCCAGACCAATGGTCTGGAAGACAGGAGAAAAGGTTGGGCTCTACAAGGAGGGGATTTAACCTCCTTGTGACCTGTAAATTTATCTTCACCTTGACCATTGTGATGGAACAGGGGCCAGTACCCAAATGCCGCCGTCACTTGAACGAACTGCAAACAAACGGGGTAAAAGAAACAGCCTGTTCATTAAAGCCGGGATCCCAAACAATGGAGAGGCCTTGTAGATGTCAATATTCTGAAAACCTGCCTTGAAATATCCTGTAATTCTATCCAATCAAATCCGCTGTCCCTGCCAAGTAAAAACACTTGGAAAGGGTGTGGAGCAGTGTTGTGTCTCTTGCTTGACAAAAGCCAGTGCATACCAACAGCAACTTTTTTTTTCATTCCACGTGAGCTAAAAGGGTAGGAAAAATTAAAATCCGTGCCCAGCTCGCAGCTTGTGTGTATGTAGTTGACATAAAGGAGTGTATCAAACAAATGATGTGTAAACTTTCCGTGTGTTCTCGGGACGGGGTGCGAACTGCAAATGTCTGGGCCGGGCCAGACCTCTCGTGCGTGCACCTACCGTAACGTTGTGAGCCAAGAGCCCCCGAGAAGTCACGTACAGCCGCAGGGCCTGCCGCTTCAGCTCGACGAGCCGGGCGTTGCACTTCTCGCAGCAGATGCCGGCGCCCGTCCCTCCTCCTCCGGCGGCCCTGGGTCGCCCCCGCTCCGCCGCGCCCGACTGCGCCTTACGGTCCATGGGTTGTGGTAACCGGGACGCTCTCGCCGCCCCGCACTGTGGATCTATGTTTTGAAACTGTACCCACACACAGAAAAAAAAAGAAGGAACAATGCTTTTGACAACATTTACGTGAAAATAATGAGCAAATTGACCTGCGATTCGTATGATAATCAAGACCGACGACAACAACACGAAGAGCAAGCGAAGCGGAACTCACGGTGTGAAGTCTGCGGCCGTCAGCGCTCCTGTCCCGGCCCGCTCCCAGCCCCAAGCCCGCTCCGCCTGCGCTCATCCTCTCTGTTCATGTGCTGCGGTCAGTCTCCTGTAGGGGCGGGCACAAAATACATCAGCAACTCAGTCAAGTAGAAAACCAGCCACTAACTAAGCTCATGAAAATTCAACAGTAAAATCCGCCTGGGACGGAGTCAGCGGACGAACTGTCCATCACCACGAGTGCGGGGAATCAGACGACGTTATTCAAACTGTCCCGCCTTCTC
Source organism: Branchiostoma floridae (assembly GCF_000003815.2). Taxonomy (NCBI): domain Eukaryota; kingdom Metazoa; phylum Chordata; class Leptocardii; order Amphioxiformes; family Branchiostomatidae; genus Branchiostoma; species Branchiostoma floridae. The sequence goes on from NC_049979.1 coordinate 1,027,583, forward strand.
CCGAAGAAAACAGCCCGGAAAATGGCAGGGAAAAGGCAACTAACGTTTCTTCCTAACAGTTAACTAACTCGGGACTATATAAAAGATGGATCTGCCATGGGAAGTAAATGATTTCACCATTTCTTGCTAATGCCAGGCAGGACGGCAAACTCGACTCGGATGCGAAAATAGTGGAGTAATTATCGTCTGCGATCGGACCATTCCATGAGGTTCGCCGGGGAGTCAAGCGGTATGCTTATCGGAGAGTTGCGACTAACTGAAACGGACATTGAAGTAAAACCTTAAAATCAATATTATAACTTGATCTTGAGTGAAAGATGTAGAAAATATTATATTTCTGGCTATTATGTTAGTCTTTGGTAGCCATATATTTCATATAAAATATTTGACCCCCTTCTTGTAGTGGAATATTCTCAATAGGACTAACCAATGGATAACTGGACGGAGTAGCCGACTAGGGACAAGCCATTGCGTCCGGAAAGGGTGTCTCGAACGTGTCAGTTTAGTCTATCGAGGTTTTATTTTTACAAGTTGATAATATTAACAGTTTGTTGTTGCTTTTCTTAAAAAAATTCAATGAAACGTACGATCTAAAATACTTTTGTTCGCCACGACCACATTGCTAGGACTATGTGCAAAACACCGCAATTGATTATATTTTTAAGAGCAAAAAAGCAATATAAAAGGACAGCGCTACCATAACTATTGCCTAATATTTATACCAAACTGACTGTTTTCCTTAAATATACAGTACTTCAATCTTTGATGTATTTTTTTCTCTATTAAACTTAAAGAGGATATTTTGCGCATCACTGTGCATCAGTAATCTTTTCCTCGCGCTCCTGACCGTAGCATTACTGTACGGTCCCTCCATCTGATTGATAGGGGGAGTTGCGTTTGTTTACAAAACAGCATATCTGATGTGAGCCCAGGTGCCTGCCGCCAGTCCCTCAATAGCGGCAGGACGGCCGGTATTTTCATAGCAAACAATCTTCTTCAACATGACGAGAGCGACCTAGATTTTTTACAACTCATCTTGCAAACCCAGCGCAATATAAAGGCGACGTGTCACCATTGAGAGCACCTTCGCGCCTGCATACCAGAGCTTGACGCAAACCGGACCGCGTTTCGTCATCAAACATGCCAGCTATGTACGTTTTTCGGGAGGAAGTTGTTTAGAACATCATCAAATACAAATAGACAAACGACAGAATTGCACCACGGCACATAGATATGTCGGTGATTGCAAACAAGCGCCGGTGTAACCAGGAAAGGGGAGTTCAAGAAAAAATAAGATTATGACACCCTATTTAACGATGTAGGTTGGGCACCCTTCAAAATTCTTCCGGCGGACTTGGTCTTTCTGGATTTGACAGTTCGCACGTACGTACTACGTAACTTCTTACGTCAATCATCCTCGCCTGGGAAGGCTAGAAGAGTACTAGTATACCAGGCATGACAAGTAGGTTTGCCTGAGAAGAACCGCCTTGGAAGATCTTGGAAGTTGGATTATCGGAAGCATTTGACCGCGAGTACTGGAGTACTCTCAAAGCAGGGGTTTAATAGGCTCCGGCTATTTTTGACACCAAGAAAGAGTACAAAATAGAAAGTCCAATAAAAACGACAAAAAAAAGAAGTCAAAAACAGCCGGAGCCTAACCTCTGCTTGGAGAGTACTGGAGTACAGGTGAACTGAGATCGGCACAAAGTACTGACGGAATGTTGTCATCCCAAGTGCAAATCCGTCAAACATTAAAAGACACGTATGAACAGAAAACTGACATACTTTTTTGTGTGTAAAATTACGGCCACCGGCCACGCTGGTACAGCCAGACAAAGAGAGAATATCAGGAATAGGATTAGAGCCCGTGGCTGGACCAGAACCCCCGCGTCCATTGTCACTCCTGTCCCCCACTGTCGCGTGGCGCCCTCCGCACACGCTGCTTGTCAAACAGAACCAAGGGTGGTCCCATTCAGCCGGGACACGGCCTCGGAAACAAGTGCCCCTCCGAGTATGGGCCCGTCACTCAAAACCTCCGGCCTGTTTTTACAGTTGACAGCCAATTATGATTCGAAATGCAGCGGAACGGGCCGCTGATATGGCCCCGCTGAAAGAATTACAAGATTTACACGTTTTCGAGATACCCGCGCTAAACCAAACATGTCAGGTGCCCCAGAGGCGTTGATTCGGATAGGTTAGGCCTCTACCAGACTACGTGGGCTACTAGCTGAAAACATAGAAGTGGAAATAGGCCAGACAGGTTGAATGCTTTCAGTTTGCCAGAGGAGTCAGTCAGGCCAAAGACGCTGGTCAGACTTTTAAAAGTTACAATTTGGGCATGCAATCAGAGAATAAATGTTTACATTGAAAATATTCCTACACTCCAAGAAGAGATTATGCTCCGGCTGTTTTTTGACGTGATTTAGGTGTTTTTATCAGACATTCTTTTTTGCACCGTTTTCTTTATGGACACGAGACGTAAAGAAAAAAAAATGAAAGAAAGCCCGATAAAAACGCATGAAAATACGCAAAAACAACAGCCAGAGCCTAACCTCTGCTTTGAGAGTAATATATTTATTCCCTTATTTCGGACAATTCCTACCAGTTTTCAAATTTCAGTTCACCAAGCAAGAGGCTATTTAAACTGTTGTTTACCATGACAACGATGATGTGGATTATCCAGTTACCCAGTCCGCCCCCACGCCGGGCGCTTTGGCGGGATTTTCCCCTGCACACACCGACCCCGCAGATTACATCGCCTGATAAGTGCAGACAATCGAGCGGGATCAGCGAGATCAATGCGAAATCAAACAAACTCATTCTGGGAAGCCGTAATCCCCGAAAACCACGCCTTGGGAGGGACTCTGCGCCGATCCCTCTGTACGAGGCTTTACCGAGTCTTCCCTCTTCAGCCGGGCGCAAATCCGAAGCACCTGCTCCGGGATCCGGATCTTACGTGCGCCTTGCGTCATCTTTGGGTATGCAGTACGGTACTGCACATACAATCTCATTATTATCTTAATCCTTCTCTTTTTTTTTCTTTCAGAAAGCCTTTGAAGTTCTCTGTCACAACGTACTCTTTTTAGTCATGATATACCTAAACAATCCCAAGGCTATGGAGGATAGGGAAGGATGGAGGGAGAGAGTCATGTCCATCCGTGCAACCAGCACGCCCGGATGATGATGATGATGAAACCTAAACGTAACTTTGAGAGAGAGGATGATTTTAAATGGTTTGGTAGACCTTTTGTAGACGCTTCGCCCTACCATAGTTCGCGTAAGAAGACCTGTGAACGCTTATCAAAAATGTTCGTGCCCTTGATAGACTTGTTGCATGACGACGTACCTGACAAGATTCACTCTTCCATGGGTCTTAGATTTAACAATTCTTATATGTATATCTGCGCGTGTGTGCGTGTGCACGTGTGTGTGTGTGTGTGTGTGTGCACGTGTGTATGTGCGCGCGCGTGTGCGTGTGTGTGTGCGTGCGTGTTTGAGTGTGTGTGTGCTTGTGGAGGGGCGCTTAACTACCTGTGACGTTAAATGATAAGAAGATTACGCTTTACGTCCGGTCACTCTGAGGGTCGCTCAGGTCGATGACCCTGCACACACCTTTTGCCGAAAACACGCGTCGATCAATGATTAAACCGACGGCTGCTGCCCAGATGGTTATAAGTAAGATAGAACGCAAACAGAACCAAACAGGCCTTATCTGAAGTTATCACATAGCATCGTGCGACTTACGTAAGATAACGTTACGTACAGAATACAGTCTCGTGAAAAGTGCAGAGTGTAGTGTCTGGTCGGAATAGCGCTTCGCTACCTGACAACAAGCCTTGGACCCGAGGCTATACATACACTACAAAAAATGTAAAATGTCCTTCTTCCGGCGACAAGAAGACTGTTTTAACCGTCAACGATTGTTCATCTTATAAAGGGTTTCATGGACTTCTGGGGTATGAATGCAGTAATGACATTTTGGGACGGGGCTGAATTCAGGAGACTTGCGCTAATCTCCAAGCAGATATAAGAATTAACGTTAAGTACATATTACTAGTAGTGCGCAAAGGAGAAGGCGAACATACTTTGAAATAAAAGGTGAACTGGAAAAATAACGCACTAAATGTTGAAAAACACGCGAAAAACACTAAAACGGAGACAGATCCTAACATCTGCTTACATCCGATAATCTCCAAGCAGATCCTACGGTGCCATAAGATAGTATCAAAGCTGGCCAATGAGTACTAGTATACCCAACCAAAGGGCGTGCAGATGGGCAACGTAGCATACACACTCCCTATGCCGCGGCTTCACTCCTCTGCCAGCTTTTGATACTATCTTATGCTACCGTAGGATCTGCTTGGAGATTAACATCCCGTGCAATCCTTTCGTTGCGCTTTCCCTACCCCGTCCCGGTTGTCAGTCCGCTCTGTGCCTGCGATCCTGATTACCGCTAATGACCCAGGGCCGTGACTGAACAATGTTCCGCCAGAACGTGCCGCCAACCAGTTAGCGCCAAGGAGATCCAAGTTACCTCCAAGGAGATCCAAGTTACCTCCAAGGAGATCCCGGTCTTCAGCAGGGCAGGCCGTTATCAAGGACTGTGAGTCCTTCCTCTGGCCTTTTGAATTTCATTGCCTTGGACAATACACACCTCGGCATCTACATGCCACAGAGGGAGTTTTGTCATGAAACAAGCGTCCTACCTGGCCAAACACCGGGAAGATACAGGAGCGTTTAGGGTCGATATTCTCCAAGCAGATGTAAGGATCCAGCTGTTTTTTTTTTTTGCAACATTCAGTATTCGTCTCTAGTATTGCACTTTTCAACGGTTCACGCCCTCCTACACCGGCTATACTAGACAAGTGCAATAAATCTTGCAAAGACACGCGTAAAACACTCAGGCTGACCGGATCCTTTCATCTACTTGAAGATGACGTCTCGTGCTATGCAAACAGATAATCTCCAAGCAGATCCTACGATGGCATTTATAAGATAGTACTAAACTGGCCAAGGAGTGTAGCCAGCCAAGAGGTGCACATTTGCCATGTAGGTAGCGAAACACAGAGGTCGGCTTCACTCCTCTACGACCTTTTGATGCTACCTTTAATATGCTACCGTAGGATCTGCTTGGAGATGACAAACAGTGACATTTCTCCCGCGCGCATTAGCCATTCCGCACAGGACCTCTAACTCATGTTTAGCCAGTCTGATACCCGGCGTGCTGGAAATAGGTGGATCTTGTCGCCGAATTCTCGGCAACTCGATCCTCGCAGCCTGACACAATTTCTCCGGCCCAAATCCGCCCCGAGACTTGGCCCGAGCCCCTCGGCGACCCTCAGTGGGTGAGCAGCCACGTACCGACGTACGGGGATCCCCTCAAGTGACCCAAACAGAACTTTCGGGACTTTGACTGGGGCCGGAAAGTCACGCATCTCTCTACCCGAGGTGATGAGTTACGAAAACAAGCTTGCTGTGCGTGAAAAGACAAGCTTTGTTCCAAGTCGTCGACTGGGAATTTCTTCGCAAGAGACTCAAGACTGTGACATGTTCAAGACTCTGCCGCGTTGCTCGCCTGTAGGTCTCCAAGCAGATCTTACGGTAGCATAAGATACATGCAGTACCAAAAGCTGGCAAAGGAGTGAAGCCGGCCTAGGAGTGTGTATGTATACGACCGGTGCCCGTTTGACTCCCTTTGGCCGACTATACTCCTTGGCCAGCTTTGATACTATCTCATGGCACCGTAGGATCTGCTTGGACATTAGCTTGAACCTGGGCTATGATATCGAAATTCGCACACCAAGCAAGCCAAGCATGATTGAACCAAGACTGTGTGATTGTAATATTGTGAATGTGAACTCGGCGAGACTTGCTTGCTGTGACTTCGTGAAGCTCGTCCAAAGCCGATGTTGACAAACAAAAGCTTTGCCTCCCACCCGTTTCGCGTTAGTATCGACATGAATCCATAATCATCACGACATCTCCGACAATCATATCATCAACAAACAAATGGCTACCGCGGGAATATTTCCCGCCAAATTCCAGCGAATAAGGTTTCATCTCCCGAAAATAGCAGTCGGGGACGACCCCTCGGGTCAGTAAGGTAGCTTAGCCTAGAGACAGACGCTCGCGGGTAGGATTATTCTCCACCAGACTCCTGGCTTTGGGTGGTGAGAGAGGAGTAGAAATTGGCCAAATGTGGGGAGAATGATATGCCTTCCTGTGTACAAATATATCAAAGAATGTTTATACCTTAGAACCAATAGTGTAAATGACACGTTAGACTCAACATGTTGACTTATGCATATCTATAGATATTCATATGTCTGTTTATATGTACTGCAAGTAGTTGTTATAGGGTCCTATAGACCTTACGAAAGTCGCTGTACTTTTCATGTGTCAATAAAGATTTAACATTATGTCAATGAAGGCAGCAGGCCAGGGATGGTCGGACCCGAAGGAGCGCCAATTTCTACTTTAGTTTTCGCGCACGAAGGAGACAGACTATAGTGGGACCAAACTACTCTCCAAGCAGAGGTTAGGCTCCGGCTGTCTTTCTATTCTGTACCATTTTCTTGGCTTTCTTTACAGTCGCAAGAGATGAAGAAAATCGTAGAAAATAGAAAGCTTGATAAAAACGCTTAAAAGAACGTCAGACAACAGTCGGAGTCTAGTCTCTGCTTGGAGATTAGGAACTAACGGGATATGCTACTGGATGTGCAGCGTCCATTACTGGCAATGCTCTTCAAGCAGAGTGCGGCTCCGACTGGTTAAATGTTTTTGAAAAAAAATGTACGCTACGCAAGACATTGAATAGAACCTATTGTTCTGTCGTGAATCTAGCCCAGAAGCCAGGTCTATGTACAGACTAGAGCCTCTCTGCTCCAGGGCCAACATGTCTTCAAGACATAAACTTGACTTGCCCCCTGAGGATGACCCTGGCATCACGACTTCGACGTGTACTCGATCCCTGTCGCAGACGAAGGACATCCTTGAACAAACCGGGAGGACGCAAAACGGGGACTTGTCGGGTGTCATATAGCGACAGAGATGCACTCGGTTCTGCAGTACAGTATTCTCTGTAGACATTATCCGAGTGGTGTTTTTTGTTCGTACAAAGTTAGACGCTTTTAGTTCGGAGGGACAGAGTTAAATCCACGGTTTACATCCATCCTGGAGATATGTCGGCAACACTCGCCGGGCAGCGCTATTCTCCAAGCAGATGTAAGGATCTGGCTACGTCTCGGTGTTCTACGTGTGTTTTTGCAGCATTCAGTGATATTTAGTTCGTCTATCTTGTAGTAGTGCTGCTTTTTTCGCCTCCTCGCGAGAGAGAGCATAAAATAGAGCCCTAGAATCACAGGAAAGTCCACATAGTTACCCCGGCCGACACATTTTCCTGAAGACCAGGGTCGCTAACCTCGGGTCGGGCGGAAACGGCTACAGATGTACAGATGTAGCGGGGAGACCTTGGAACATGTCTGGGAGGAAAATGTGGTTCTCGTCAGCGGAGGGTCTGAGCGGAGCCGTTTATTTAGAGGAGAGTACACGAGGGCATGTCGCTGTCGGGATATGGACCACACCTGGCCGTGTTTCTACACACGCTGCCGGACATGCACGCTGACGAGCCGCGTCTGGGCGGGATTGTAGTCTCTACCAGACTCCGGGTCGCTGGAAAAACCATAGAAATGGAACAAATAGAGGAGTAAGCCGGTCAGAGAAGTACAGTCGGCTAGGGAACAGCGCGCGACCCACGGAGTCTGGTAGAGACTAGCGAGATGGTAGTCCCCATCTAGTCTCCAAGCAGACGTGTTAGCTGGATGAAGAAGAGAAGACTTTGGCCAAATATGGACAAATAAGTTGCCATTGGATTTCAGTCTCTTACAGTCTAACCGTCTATCCGCCGGCCGTCCAGTTCACTCCTAGGCCAGTTAACTCCTACTAGGCTATTATTCCTAACTTGGCCAAAGTCCCCTATGGGTTGCAAATTCGTATCACTACTAGTGGCCGTCTGGCACCTCAGACAAAGTGTCCATTTAGCTTGTTTCTAATATTTTTTCTTGCTACAGTAGTACAAAATATTACTACAGTAGAGAACTGCGGTGTTCTTCAATCAGATACAGGAGGAGGCGAACCGTTAAAAATACAATAACAGAAAAGAGCACTAATTGTTGCAAGACAGGCGTAAACCGACACTGAGAACGAGCCGATTCCTTAGATCTGCTCCCAGATTGACCAGAGGAAGGGTACAATTGCAATGCCAGAAAACACAAATCACTCAGCAAAATGCGGTAATATATTACATACATGAAAGCGCCGCCCGCAAAGCCTGTCACGAAGCTAATACGACTGTCGGCAACACGTGGCAAAACATCCGAACAACTATTTTTACGACGCTGTCCCGGTCCCGCCCCTCCCCCTGTCCTTCCCGTGACACTGACTGGTCCTCTCGCGTCACCTGTCTCAAGCCACCTGCTGGCAGACATCGCGACAGGTGATTCGGACTTCAAGTGTCTTGAGATTCAACACAATGCAGCGTCTAAAGGGCTTCGTCTTCCATGGCATCTATCAGATCATTCAGCTACTCTGGCTTAGCCTCTACAAGGCTCCACAGGCCGCTGAAAAATATAGCAGAAGTTGGCCAAATAGAAAGATTACACGCCAGAGGAGTTAGCGGGCTAAAGAGTACAGTTTGCGACTTAGGCCTGATAGAGGCTAACGCTGGCTATCAAAAGAAAGATGAGGGAAGTTTGGCCACCTAAAGGTTCGTGCATTTGTATTTCATTTTGAGTCCAAAGCTTGTCCAAAACTCGTTCCAGGGACCGGAATGATGGAGAGCCGTACGTACTCTGTTGATTGGGTCGTCGGTGAACTATGGGATGCGTCTGTTTAGGGCACGCTGGCTGTTAAAATAACGGGGGGATGTCTGGGATGCCGGGTGGGACATGAGAGGCGGCGGGCAGAGTGGGGGCCTTTAGGTTCGCGCCGCTCGGCACGCCAGTATACACACACGCGGCGGCGAACAATAACAAACGGGCTGCGGCAGGAGCGGTTCCCATGTACCTCATGTACTCCGCATAGGCTTGTGTTATTACTGAGAGGATTACAACACAGACACTGCGGTAAGATGGGGAGACACGCGGGGGAAAAGTTGTAGGGAAGGGCTGGGAAAATTTAAAGCGCCGCCAGACCGTAGCCTGATTGAATCTCGCTTATAGCAGCCCGTCCAACATCCGCCAGCCTCCTGGAAGGCACCTAATCTCCAAGCAGATCCTAGGTTAGCGCATAAGATAGTGACAAAAGCTGGCAGAGGAGTAAAGCCGGCTTAGGAGTGTGTTTCCCTACCGGGCAAGGCAAATAGAAACCTTTGGGCTGACTACACTCCTTGGCCAGTTTGGTACTTATCTTATGCCATTGCAGGTTCTGCTTGGAGATTAGAGGGGCCGGTTACAGCCCCCGACAGCAGAGTTTGTGTTACACAGACTAGCCAGACCGCAGCTAGATAAAAAGCACAAGGCTGACTTCTGGCACAAGTTTTCCTGAAACGTCAGGAAATGAGCCTCACTAGAAGGACCAGTGCCCGCGGCAGTTCGGCCCGACCTTGTAGTCTGCCAACTATGCACAGGTAATTGGTAAAAGGTGTTCCGAGCCAAGCGGTATCATTATTACACCCCCTTCCCACCCTGAGTGCCCTCTCCGCGACTCGGACGCGCCCGGGTCCCGGGGATAACGACGGGAAGGTCCCCGTGACGGGAGACGGCCGAGCCGGCAGACCAACGAGGCAGACATCGACGCCAATTTGTCGCCATTAGGCGGAACAACCGTACGGGACATGCCGGGCACCGCGTCGGGGTTTAGAACGACATCATTCTTCACGGACGCGTCATGAGGACGACACACGGACAGGAAATGTTGTATACCTTTTCAGATACATTTGTATGCACCCAGTCCATGCATTATCAATGAATGAGCTACAAAACGCTTCTGTTTGCATTGCACAGTAGCTCAAAAACGCCGGACAAGCTACAGATATAAAGGACATTTATCACTTTGACAAGACCATGCGTTATGAATATGAGGACGATACACAGTCAAGAAATATTGTATACCATTTCAGATACTGGTCTATGCATTGCCATTGATCTACTCGCTCTGCACAGTTGCACAGAATGAACGTCGGAAAGGCAACAGTTGACGTGAACTTGTTGAAACAGAACATTTGCCAGCCTACCGATAATCCGTGTGCTGTACGTAATCACAAGCGTTCTCTGCTTCACTCTTTCTCCGTCGTTTCAACAAAGCCTTGTCACCATCTCTCCTTTTCCACACACTCCTTTCTCTCTCCCGCTCTCAAACGTTGTCGTCTCTCTCTCGTCTGCCTTCTGCGTGGTTCCTTCCCGGTCCCTCCTCACCCCTCCAGCACCATCCCGGTCGGTCCTACGGCACGGGCGGGCTCTCTGCTCTCACACACGCGGGCTGGCGGCCCTGCACGCCGGCTGGGGAAGTTTACCCGGACTGACGCGCGGACCCGCTGACTCTTCCTAAATATGTCACATTCCTGCGGAGGCTCGGCGTGTCAGGGGCCGTCCGCCAATCCTGGCCCGGAGAGGGGAACACGCCACCGGGGACCGGAGGGGGGTGGAGGAAGGGGGGTCCCCCGTCAGACTAGAGCCAGGGTTGTCGGAGGTACGGTCCAGCACAAGCTGACATGATGATGATGGGATGGTTAACCCACATTCCAAGTGTACAGATGTCGAAAGACGCCCTTGCACACAGCGACGTAGGAAAAATGGGGAGGGAGGTGGGAGAACCCAGCTAGAATCCTACTTACGAGATCTGAAGAGATCTAAAAGCTGAAACAAATTGACCCGCCAACTTTACAGAGAACATGTAGTTCCCTGAGAATACCGAACCTTCAGTTGCATCAACTTTAGCATTCCTGACGAACTTTTGACGGACAGGCGAGAAAGGGACAGGACAGGACGAGTCATGTGTTGTCATGGTAACTGACACACCCTTTGTTGTCATGGTAACGGTTACATGTTGCCATGACAACGAAGGAGCTCTGTGTCTTGTGTTTTATGGGAACGGTAAGCAATGTTTAACCTGGCTGTTAGCGCGAGTGTCGTTGCAGTACAGAAACAGACGTAACGTTACATCTGCCTGTCACTAACGAGGACCATGACAGTCTGCCAGGTCCAAGTTCAAGTTCACGCCCAGCTCATCCCGCCACACGCCAGGCGCCACCCGGGCCGCCCGCCGCGGAAATAGAGCTGCGACTTCTCCAGGCCACGGTCCCGCTAGACACCTAAAACTTAGGGAGGGATCTCAACGCCTCTTCGGGAGAGAATCCAGCCAAGGGCAAGAAGTCTTATAGCTGCAGACACTTGTCTTACATACAAACTCTTTTGTACTTTCGTCAATTTAACCCGACAATCGATGGATTGAAAAATAATAAAACAGTAATCACATATACCAAGGGCCTGGGCATCGCTAGCCTCTACCAGGCTCCACAGGTCGCTGGAAAAATAAGACCGAAAACACGCAACATGCTAGGTGGTCGACTACATTTTGCGACCTAAGGTCAGGCCGGCCAACACTCCTAGCCAATCAACCCCTACCAGGCTTTTATCCCTACATGGCCAAAGTCCCCTATTCGTGTGATGGCAATTT
>NC_049979.1:1039625-1053526 GCF_000003815.2 Branchiostoma floridae
CGACGAATTACCATGATAGCGTTTGAACTTCAGACATGTGCGCGTATCGAACATTGGCCAGCGCTAGAGGGGACTCTGTTATCGCAGGCCTACTGACAGGGGCACGACCGCCTACACCGTTCAGCTCTCTGATATATCTTATCGAAGATCTTCTATTTATTTTCTTCTTAAAGTCCGCACTTGTTTCGTGGCTAACAAGCAAGCAAGCCTCGTCACCTCGTCGCCATGGCAACCCGAGGTGTCAGGTGTCGGCTAAATACGGAAGGTTCACGTACAGGGTCATATGTGCATGCCGGTATTTAGAACACACCCGAACCAGATACTGGTAATTCTACGCTGAACCTGCGGCGATTTTAAATCTCTAATTGGGTCCATAAATTAGCAAAACCCACTGTTGTTAGGCCCCGATTATATTATTCGGCGCACATAGTAGTACGATTGCAAACTGACTGAATTGTTGGGACAGTCATTACTGAAAAGACTGCCTTAGATCCTTGCCAGTGGTTGGTTCTGTCACAGCCTGCTTGGAAATCATACGGCATCAAACTAGCCCGACGTATGTGAGCGCCGCACAATAATGTAATGTTTTATTTTGTATGACAATGTTTAATGTTAATCAATCTTAAAGGCACACTCTTGTAGTAGACTTTGCAATTCAGCTCTTATTTGCAAATTCGCTTTCAATCTATGTTTGGAAATAAACCAGTTACTACTAGTAAACTCTATCCATGTTTGGAAATAAACCAGTCCACTACTACTGCTAAACTCTATCCTTACCTTACCTTACCTAGTCCCATCCTCATGCCTGAGGGTCGGGGACTATCCACGTTTGGAAATAAACCAGTCTACTACTTACAAACCGTTCAATTGCACAGCCTAATTGCCAGCGTATTTCGTGCAATTATCCGAATGGTGCAATAATGCGAAGTTATCTAGCTGGACCGCATGGGTTTGGGATGTTGACATTCCGAGCAGTTGACAGAAGTGTGCGTTAATCCGTTGTGCAATTAACTGGCTTCTACTGTACTGCTAAACTCTATCCATGTTTGATAAAAAAAAGTCATCTGGAGGTGCCAGACCGCAGAAATGTCTCAGTCAGATAACTTCTGAGTGATCCCGAGAGCAGCACGTCCACTGGGACATGTGATAGAGCAGAGAGCATACCTGCAATTTGTGTCTATTATCGGACTATGTCCAAATATAACAGCCGTATATTAGATTAGACGCTGCGCAATGTGTGGTCAGGGTTTTATTCAGCCGATGTCAAAAAGTCAACCTGAGGCAGGTTGGGTTGGGGTGACGGTGAAGGCTGTTGTTCTTCCAGAGACGCGTGTGCGCACAACATGAAATATTGAAGTTTTTTACAGCTACCGGGGAAGTAGCCTGGTTAAATCTGGCTCATAGCAGCCCGGCCAACATCCGCCGGCTTCCTTGAGGTACTCTCCAGGCAGAGGGTTGGTGGGAAAAATCGTGAACTTTTCCTTTTTTCCTAACTTGGCCATAGTCCCCTATTACTATTCGGCCAAGCCGGAGTCTGGTAGAAACTAGGGAGAGACACGCTGCTCCAATTGCTATGACTAGTACGAGATAACAGCGTGCTTAAAAAGTAAACGAAAAGTCCAGTCGACGACGCCTGCCTGGGAGGCTATGTTCTCGCCCGGCCTCTGGCGCCCGTCCAGGCTGCTGTCGTCAGCTGCAAAGATTGGAACAGAAATCATCGGAGACCGTCCGTCCGTTTCCTCTCATGTTCTTATAAACAAGGAGCTCAGACTTTTGTCAACAGGGAGTAGGTGCAACATTCTGTACTGACTCTCCGGTGAAGGAGCCTGTATCAAATCTATGGATAGAAATTTGGTATAACGTTAACCCCAATCTCTCTGTACAGTGTTCTATGTAATGTATTGGTCGGGCTTGCTTTGTTGGTCTTTTGTGGACATTTTCTGTCCTCTGTTTGAACTGTATTCTAACTCCTTCTGAAAGGTGTACCAGTATAAAGGGGCACCAAATGTCGCAAAAAATACCCACAAGATACTGAGAGTGACCGGATCCTTACATCTGCTTGGAGATTAGGCTCTATAGAGCCTGACGGTGGGAGGGCTACTAGTAGCGGTTACTGTAGTATATAGTATGGTATAGTATAGTATAGTATAGTATAGTATAGTATAGTATAGTATAGTATAGTATAGTATAGTACAATATATACTATAGTATATACTATAGTATAGTATCGAGTATATACTATATAGTATAGTATTTGATATGTTGGTAGCAAGTCGACCAACGATAATGATGATGCTACTAGAAACTAGCGCGATACACACATAACGTTACATACACCGCTCTCCTACTAGACTTCTATTCCTAACTTGGGCAAAGACCAAACCGGAGTCTGGTAGAGACTACCTAGAAATCATAAAATGCCTTACAAAGACGCTCAGCCATGCACCTGCTTGAAGGTAAAGTGCGAACAGGTTTCGCCTGTAACAACTAGGAACACCTGTCTGGCACTACGCTCTCTCTATTATCGCGTCATCGCGACATATTTTTAGGGACGAGTTCAAAGTCGTCGGATTGTCGACAGTTGGTGCTAATGGGCGACCTGGGACCGCAGCAGAACGCTACGGCTTCATCTCGCCTGTATTTAACACGTCCGCAGGGAAACGCAAGCCTGCTAACTGTCGTTCGGTCCCCCCTTATTAGTAATCGACCGAGAAAGGGGTGACATTCTGATCACAGACCCCCGTATTCCCGCTGTGCGGGTTTTACGAGCCTGGAATTTAAAACGCCTTGATATGGTGTCTGAAGTTCATCGCGTTCTGAGGTAATGACAGAGCTTATCACCGTGCCCAAAGGTGATGCGATAAATAGAACGGGATTTGTGCTAGTCTAGCAACTGTGGCACCACACAGCCTGAGCTCAGCACTGTAATCTTGTGGTTTCATATATGATAAGTTTTATTGCAAATTCTTGCCCGAGGGCTAATTGCAAGTGACAAAAAAGACATACAAATAATGGTTAAACAGTATAGTAAGCGACTACTCTAGTCCAACTTAGACTAGTTAAAGATGTGACTTATTGGGTTAGAATAGAAGACGCGGAACCAGGACTCTGTGAAACGTTACAATTTCGTCTTTCTATATCTGCTTGGGCCTACGTCACATTTCCAAACCGGGGCCCGGCCGGGCAGCTTTCGGGAACGAAAAGTATGATATAAAAGGCACCAAACTATACAAGGCGTAAATAGAATAGTCGTGGTTATTATTTGTGTATATTCTTGCGTATACATTTTTGTTTTTCGTTTCCACAAACAGCCCGGCCAGGCCCCGGTTTGGAAATGTGACGTTAAGCTTAGAGATCAGACAAATGCCATTTTGTGTTAGAAGATACAACAAAGAGAGAGCTCGAGGGGTGTATTTTATATCTATAGGCAGATACAAACTATGTTTCCCTACTTCATACGCTTATATGTTATATAAGGACAAATTCAAATTTCTCAGTTACCCCGCAAAAAATGTGCCTCGTATGGATAACGTTATGTACAAGAACCATTTAGATTCTTCAAACAGACAAAAACGACGACATTTAACACACAGGCTCCTTACTTGAAGCTTGCCTAATAACATTATATCAGTGTTAACTTGAAAGTTTATCTGTGTTAGTAGAAGTCATTATTGAACTAGTTAAACTATGATATCCAACACAAAAATTGGACTCAACCAAATTTTCGACTGAACAGCACCAGTTCAGTCTTTGACATAAACTGGTGTGAAAATTTGGGTGAGTCCAAATGTGTTGGATATTACAGTTTAACTAGTTCTATTATATCAGTGTATCACAAGGAAAAAGTGTTTTCTTTCTTGGTCAGCGCCTGGTGTACCAGGCGTATTAGAACCACGTGTTTAATGTTGGGGAATCGGGTTTGTGTTTTGCAATCCGCCCGAGACGTTGTTGATAAACACGAGCGCCATCCAGAAATTGCAATGACATGATGTCATCACGACCATGCGTTACTGAATAAGGCACCTCCTATCGAAGAATGGAGACTTACATCGTCAACCCTTGATACTAACATTATACATGATGACACACTGGGTACATGATGTTTGGAAAAGACGTCTGAAAGCTGGAAAACCTTGACATGAGAATGTGCACCGAGCCGTTCTGATGACGATAACCTGACGCGACTTCTGTAATCATAATCGGTACAATCCTGGACCCATTTAAGGTTTTACAAATGAACAATTATACAGTCCTGTTGCTTCTTGGCTTTTTTATCATGGGTCGACAACTCTCTCTTCACAGCCAGGGACTGAATAGTGAGGAGCTTACAAATACGATAGGCTGGACGGATCGCAAGGGTCTGGAGCGACTGTAATTCGATGCTAACTTAATGCTAACTTAAATGCCTTATGGGCGGCAATGGACCGATCCTGAAGCCCCGCCCCATGTTCGAAATAGAATAGGGGGTTCCATCCAACTTGTTCTATTTGTTCGATATGACGTTCGATCGGGATCGGTCCATTGGACCGTAAGTGTTGAACCCCTCACACCGGGAGGGACCTCTGCTCTCTTCGTGTATTGGGAACTTAACCTTGCTGCAGGTGCCGTAGTCTCATGTCGGAACTGTGACCGTTCTCTGATACTGTAAATGCAGAAATGTTCGCGGTGGATTAATGCGGTTTTCGCGGTGACCACTTCACCGCGAACTTAAAACTACCGCGAACATTTTTCTATTATGGTATTAGACTGCAGTCTATGGTGTTACCGCGAACTTACAACCACCGCAAAAGTCCTTTTTCCAGCTACCGCGAAATTAAATCCCCGCGAACTTAAATGCATTTACAGTATGTGTATATAACAGGGGCGGTCATGTCGGTACAGGAGGCACCTGTGGCGTATTTCCTATCAAACAGCTGAACTCAACTTTTCATCAGCAACAGAAGGTTTCATTTAGCTCCACAGCGTCTACAATAGAGCGCACAGTTGATCTACTCCATACGCAACACTGAAGTTGATCTTTATAGCAAACCCCTGCGCGTGAGCAAAGCCTCGCGTTTCAAGACTTTTCAAGAAAGCAAACGAGCCGTAAGGAAGTTCTTCCGCCTCCGACAAGACGTCTTGTGGCGGAAGACGCGAACAAAGACGCACGTGCCGTGTCCGGTGTCAACTTTCACCTGCTGATACATTTCAGCGTGGTATTTCCGAGAAGGGACGATAGAATACCTGTTCAATTGCGTCATGCCCTTCCTAGAAGCAAATAAATCATTGAGGAAAACCTTTACTCAGGTTGGATGCTGTGACTGGTTTCCATGGTGACACAAATTCTGAGCTCCTATTGGTCGAAGCGTCGTAACCCCGACCTCTTACACGCACTGGTAGATTTCTACTTTTAATCTTTTAAATGTCTTCTGGCCTATAACATTTCGAAACTTGGTCCCAACCGGGCTGTCTACTAGAACGGAAAATGAGAAATGCAGACAAACAAGGAGGTGACAGAGAAAGTATGCTCATGACTGATTTTGTTTTTTGAATTGTTCCGTGTACTTTGTTGTGTTTTACATCGTGCATTTCGTTCCCATGAGCTGTCCGGACGGCCCGGCCGGGCAGGTTTCGGGAACGAAAAGTGTAATACATCATTCATCATTAATCATCCTCTATGAGGTGGAGCAAGTGTAATACAAAAGGCAATAAAATACACAGAATATATGAAAATGAGTCATCAACCCGGCTGGACCCCGGTTTGGAAATGTGACCCTAGCATAAGGGGTGAATCAGGTCGCACGGACTCAATCAGTCTAGGACAGGGAGAGATTGTGTGGCATCGGCGGTGGCCTTGCCAGCCTGTCCCGCCTGTCCGTGGCCTTGCCAGCCTGTCCCGCCTGTCCGTGGCCTTGCCAGCCTGTACCGCCTGTCCGTGGCCTTGCCCGCCTATTCCGCCTGTCCGTGGCCTTGCCCGCCTGTCCCGCCTGTCCGTGGCCAGGACAACGTGCTAGCCTGGGTGGGCGCGTCGGAAGTGTCTGTCAGCCGAGCCGCTGCAGCGTGACGTGCCGAGGACGTGAGACAACATGGCGGGAAAACCTTATCGTTTGCCGACCCTTCAGACCTGTCTGCGCCGAGCGGTGACGGACAGTTTTATCAGCAGGTCACGGAGACGGCTAACAGTGTACAACTGTAGAGGGCCTGCTGTCGTCGGCACTAGCTACGCGGAGGAAACACTACGGAACTATTGGTCGGAAGATCTGTAGTGAGACTAAAACAGAATCGACTATCACTTTCTAACGGCCACTTTCAGACACAACCTACGTTTTTGTTCGAAAGAACCGACATGTCGTACTGACTCGTAGGTATGAGAGAGAGATTTGAAACTTTGATAGTTGCGGCGTAGCGTTCACATACTTAAGCCTCCAAGGCCTGTTCCAAGTGAAACCGGTTTGAGGGAAGGTGTTCCATGACGTCGGTGAGGGTCAGGGATCAGGATGTACAGGTAAAGACTGTTGTATAGTGCCATCTCCAAGCAGATGTAAGGATTCTGGCTCTTTATCCGTTTTTTACGCCTTGGCGGCTGTTGTTCTTGTGCGCCTATTAGAGTAGACGATGAGTTCTAAGACTTCTGTACTAGTAGTAAATGTTAAAAGAAACACGCATAATCCGCAGAGACCGAACATCTGCTTGGAGAGAGGATGACGCACTGCTGGTACCTCACATCGGCCCGGGGATGGATGGAATCAATTCCTGGCGACTCCGAGATAACCGGTTCAGCCAATAAACACGAATTTCCTGGCACGAGACGCCAAAATTCCGAGCTGAAGGATCGAACGTGTTGTGGGTTATGATGACTGAGTTGTGCCGGGAAATCCGTCGGCAGGGGATTATACAGGACATCTGGGCATCTCAGAGTAGATGTATCTAGAGGGTCTTTTCTGGGTCTTCTTTTTTTCAAATTCCTACGTCAATGTACGTTTTTATCTGTTATACCCCTCAACACCCCCCCCCTCCATGACAGGATGGTGCGAAGCAGGTGCACGAGTAAACAAACGTAACGCTAGTTAACCTTTAGCCGCGGGGTTACCTATATCCGTTGTTTTAAATAAAGGGTTCTTACGGATGTCAAGTCGACAGATGGTGGTTGCAGACGCGCCATTTGCAAAATATTGGAATATATATAAAAATAGCACAATTTGAAACCACCGTATGTTGACTTCATATCGCTAAAAGATCTCCTTTTAACAAACCAATACCCAGGATGCCCTGCGGATGAAGGTGAACTAGCGCTGCAAAATGTTGCATAAACACTGAGACCAAGCCTGATCCTTACATCTGCTTGGAGATGGCTTATAGAAACCATCTGGGCCGCGGCAGTGTGATGCGCGTCGATGTTTGGCGGATGGGGGGGGGGGGGGGGGGGATGAGACCTTCTTAGAACTGAATCGGACAAGTTTACGGTAAGCCAGGAAGAACCCAAGATTTGTTTGCAACTGTGTAACTCTGACTAAATATTCTAGCAAGTCGTTCACCCCATTTTTCCAAATTCTCAGGCCAGAGGATCGTCACATTCTAAATTCGTGCCATTATATTGTGTAAATCTACTCAGAGAAGACCTGATACCATCCCTGCCTTTATGTAATCCACAGTTAGCGGACCACTATTAAACGCTACGGAAAACATGTACAATGTAAGCAGATCAACTATGCCTACGGCAGCGATTTGTACCATTGCAACATACTGTAGTTTATAGATAAATAAATAGATATGTGGTCACTATAACATATTGGCAATGCACTGTGGCAAAGTTTTTTTCGTCTGCAACCACGTGAAAACGCACAAAAAGGACCTCATTACGCCAGAGGTTACAGGCAGTAAAAACCTTTGAACGTTATCAGCTACCAGACGCACAATTTTTCAGATCGTCTGGCTACCACGCGTTGCTGGTCTTGAAATTTGAAGGATCTAGTATTTTAGGGCGTCCTGGTTTGATAAGTCACGATGATGAGGCGATGGGCGTTGTAAAATGCTCGTAAATCAACGGAGAAGTATGTCGCAAGACCGGGGTACGAAAAGACAAGGTGATGTTCTTGTTTATTAATAGTAAAGAGGAAACCGAGAAAAAAATCTAAAGACGCACCTGAAGTAGTAAAGCTAGCTCGATCAGCGCCGCGTGTCCAGTAAGTCTTGAAGAAGAAAAGATCCAAAAGACTTGTGCAGCGGTCAGTGCTCCGGACTGTTGTGGTGTTGTGAGAGTCCCCTTCTTTCAGTGCGGACATGCACCGCGGCCTGCTCTAATTCCACTCGACATTCCGCCTGGCCGCAGCGTGCCCGCGCTCAGCTGCCGGGTGACGAGAGACAGGTCTATCGCCGGAGGTTCGACTAGAACGTACCCGATGCCTCGTCAGTCCATACCGCGGACGCTTCGTGCGCCTCCCCGGCTCCCGCTGGGGTCTTTTCAGCTCCCAGACTCGCAGACAATTTCCCTAATGAAGGAGCGCGTACTAGCACTTACAGTGGAGTCTGAGCAGCGTTTCCGACGCCACAGGTCTGTGAGTTAACGCTTGTATTTGCCTCTCGACTTTGGTCCGTCTCTAGGGCAAATTTACCGGCGATCTTATCGGCACCGTCCCATTGGTGGTACGCCTGTCCTGCGCTGGTCCGGACCCAACTTGACACTGTTTGCTGACCGCAGCGGGCAGGCAAGTCAGGCAATCCTGGCGCAAACACAGAACAGATCTCACGAACTGGATCTAAGCAGGACTCAGATGATCTATGGCTGTATGGAGGCACCTCGATGGCTTCAAGATGGAAAGATACGTGCCGTATGTTGTACCTCCGGAAGCTAGGATGTGAACCCTTTCATTAACCTACACACACATATATATACTAGTATACCCTCCAGGCCCGGTTCACACTTCAGACACTGCGGGAGGAAGCGGCGGATCTTGTTCAGGTAGATGCAAATGTGAGGTTACCTGTGCTCAGGTGATCGCTCAGGTAGATCCGCAGACAGGTGCTCCTTGCGTCTCGCTACAAGCGGGGGCACTGTTACAAACCAGAAGTCGCCACACTGTTGCGGAGTAGAACAGCCACACCGTGGCGACGCGAAGCCGATTATGTCGTGTGATCCACTTCACCCCGCAGACAATGCCACAGGTTTGCCCAAATAACAATTAAAACGATTAGACTATAAAACGATTAGTGACTCAGCGGAGATCGGCGCCTCGGGACTTGTGCAAGTGTTCATAAAAACTGGGTGAAGGAGAAGAAGTGGTCTCCAGGGGCCTGGAGCGCAGCTGGGTGGATTAAGGGGGGATCAGACCAGGCAGGCGTGCAGGATTCTCCTCACCTGGATGCGCCCAGGTGAGAACAACAGGTGGGAAACCGGAGCGCACGGGAACGTGCAGCGGAGCGTGCGCCGTTAGCGCGCGGTCACATGGCCATGGGTCGTGCGATCGTCGTACGATCGCAAACTTTGAAGGGCATTTTGGAGGATAAAAAGGTACGTTCTCCTGAAAAGTTAAACCGTCTTGGTGCACAAAATGCTGTTTAGGATCCATGACGGTGGTTGGTTCTGTCACGGCCTGCTTGAAAATCTTATGGCATCAAAATCGTACGACGAGCGCAAGACCTATGAAGAACGGGAAACTTGAAACTTCCTTCCGATTTTCTTTCTGCCTTTGCAGATCGCATATGAAGTTAGTACACTCACGTTTCGCCTAATATTGTTTCACAGGCGACCGTCTTCTTTTTGTCTGGGCGAGTTTGCTCAGAGCAAGGCCAAAAGACCACTTCTGGGCACTGAACCAACACTCGCGACTGGAGCAGCATCTCTTCTCAGAAGCATCGTGATTGAGACACGTTCGGCTGAGAAAGAGGACAATCTTGGGCTCAAATTATACGCAGTTTTTTTCCGGATGTTTTAACTGACCCAATAGCAGAAACAACGCCTGGAGCTACTAATGCTGTTCGGTGTAAAATCAAGGACATTGTAAATTCACTACCTTATTTGGACATCAAGTTTGACAAGTTTAACTTCTGTCAAAAGTGACATGCAGTTACGTGCGTTCAGAGCCGTACCACGATTGGTGTTCTCCAAGCAGAGGTTCGGAGTGGGGCTGGTTTTCTTTTCGCTCCGACTGTTTTTGATGCGTTTTGAGGCATTTTTACTTGGTACAGTTTTTGTCATATGGTCATGTCCGCGGGTCTCTCCAAGACCTTTTCTTGTATGCTTTTTTTCTGTCAGCTAATCACACCTGACAGACAGATACGGTATATAAGAAAAAGGTCACGATTTCCCCCCTTAACCTCTGCATGGCGAGTTGTGTCACCAAGACATTTCTGCACGTCGTTCGGAACGCAAATCTCCCGGTGATTCGCCCTTAAGGACCCCCTGCGACGCCGAGAGGGGATTCCGTGATAACGAGCCAGGACATTCCTCGGGCTCCCCTGGCAACCTGTCGTCAGACAGGCGTTTTTTTTTTCTATTTGGTTTTGGACAGACAATCTGGTACTGCTCTCAAGTTTGTAACTTATACTAACAGTGCCACATTCACAGCACAGACAGAAGGTAAAGGTAGTATTTTCCTTATACCTCCTTGACCGAAGTCAGGTACCTATTTTTACACCTGGGTGAAGTGAGGAAAGTCGTGAAAAATGCCTTTCCCAGGGGCACAACGTCGGGTATCGAACTCAGGACCTCAGGGGGTCGATTGGAAATGAACCACTTGACACCTGCATTACTCTAATCTCCAAGCAGACGTTGGGAGGGAATATTCGTACATTTTCCTGGGTGACCGTTTCTGCTGTGTGGCGTCTGTGAATGGAGCGTGGAGGGGAAGTGGAAACCGTGCCACCAGAACGACACATTTTCAGGTAGCACCATTCTTAGGTAGCAAATTTCCAAACACGTACAGCAGGTTTACGACAGAAGATATCTATATTAGAACATACTTCAGATAGCAGGGTTATCGGTGGGCTTTCTATACCTAAGTAATGCAGACAAATGCATATATTTACACAAGTCTTCGATGGTAAAACATATTTGTTCCTACATTGAGTAGTAGTTCACTGTTTTCTGCTGCTGCAGTCGTCTGGACACACCGTCTTTCCAAACGGCACAAAACCGAAAGCATGACAGGGTTCGAACCCAGGACTTCTGTGTTCTGGACCAACGCCCTGCATTTACGCCAACCGACTCCAACCTCAACCCCACGGACCACTATAAACTCGGAAAGAAGTACAAAACGCCGCAGCGTTTCCAATAACTACTTGGGGACTACACGTAGCCTACGTAGGTACGTACAGGTTCACACCGGGACTCCGTCCCAGTGGACTTGTGAACCTGAAGCCCTGAAACTCACCCACGACAATCGCGACGGGGCCGTAAAGCGTGTGCAAACACACCGCGGCGCCCCTAAAAGGGTTTCGATGGGCGCTCACTTAGGAAACTGGTTTATAAGTATGTACCCTCTACTTGTGTGGGATGGGAGTACACACACATGTACACACGGGCTGGGAAGGCACGGCTGTTTGGCAATGGAAGCTTTGTCTAGATGAATAGGAAATGTAACAAAAACAAATATGATTTAGATCTCTTTTGCATATCAATTCACAGCTAGGGTACAAAAAACACTCTCCAAGATTTCTCCAGCGTCACTGACGAAAAACAACGGATGATGTTTGAAACGTCTGACCATTTCCAAAATCATATCCAGTTGCTTGAGTAACTGCTTTTTGGCGTAACATATTACCTGGATGTCTAAAAAACAAACATGATTTGTACAGGTCTGGACAGTGTGGTTCATTCTTTGCTGCACAATCTTACAATCTACTTTTTTATTACAAGATGGCATTGGTCCTCCTTGGTCCTCTATAGATACTATCAATGATATGCAATGGACTGTATGGCTTCGACCGTTTTCGGCTTTCTTTCAAGTGGTGGCCTTTTTGTCCTCGGTCAAGAATTTACAAATGAAACTCCCCTAATTTTATACGAATTTCCATTGAGATACACCTGACTGCAAGGAACCGACTACAATCAAAATTTTAATATCAACATTCCAAAAACGATATCAAAGAGAGGAATCCCGAGGCGTAAGACTGATAAAGGATGTACTGTACGACCGACCTACAAAGACGACCGTAAACCATTCACATCTGCTTGGAGCTCGTTACACGGTGAACACCTGGCTCAGGTAACTGCCTACATGTACCTGTCCATCTGTACCGATAAAAATAGATCTACTGACTGTCTGTACTACTCCCCTGTGGACAATAAACTCACCAGGTCTTCTCACCTGGATAATAAAACTCACGTCACATTTTTAACATCTCAATCATGGGTTCTAAAACTACTCTAATACATAGGTTTGGCTTCTTCTTGCCTTGTTAGAAACTAAACCTATATATCAGAGTAGTTTTATAACCCCTGTTTGAGATTTTTATCAGAAGTCATTTAAATATATGTACGTTATTACGACTTCCATATCAGTATGTACTTAGCCTGATCATGGGGGCATGGGTGTATGAGAAAGGCTATCATCATCATTAAGTGCTGTCTGCACACCTGGCCGAGGTGAACTTCCTGTCGTACTTCTGTACGGATATAAATAGCCCTGCTACCTGTCTGCTGTATTCCACTGGGGACAGTAAAACAGCCGCTTCCTCTCACCTGGGTGATAAACCCACCAGGCACTGCCGCCCACAAGGTCAAACTGCTTAAACTTTTAAAGGGGAAAAAATCTTCTTTTTTTTTTAGACATTGAGAAGAACGTCATGTATTCTCCAAGCAGAGGTTCGGTTGCGGGGATTAGTAGTGGCCGTTTTTTTTTTTTTGCTTGAAGAATACAAACAGAGAATATGTATATGTACGTTGTTCTCTTCAGTATTCCCTTGTGGCCAGTGAAACCCACCAGATCTTCTCACCTGGATAATAAAACTACCGTGTCCTCCCACACCTGTGGGCGGCGCCGCATGTACCGACACACCTGTCCGCAGTGTGACCTGCATCAGGAGGTGATTTCCACCTTTACACAACAGCAGAACACACACCTGTCTCCCGGGAGGACCATAAACACGGAGCTGTTAACAGCCTCCTTCCCGGCCTTCCACGCGAGCTGGGGTGAGCCTACTTTCCAAGCAGAGGTTCGGCTCTGGCTGCTTTTTGACGTGTATTTAGGCGTTTTAATCGGGATTTCTACTTTGTGCTTTTTTCTTTATGTCTTCCAAACCAGTTCGAAAGAAAATAGAAAAGAGAAAGCCTGATAAAAACACGTCAAAAACAGCCGGAGAGGAACCTCTGTTTGGACAGAAGGGTGAGCGCTCATTCGTTCTTAATCTTATGGTTCTTAACGTTCTTATGCCTTGATCCATACCCACGTACAAAGACCCGGCTGAAGATAGGCAAGAGCAGCCCCCAAACCAATTAGCCACTATTTGACCCTACTATTAGTCGCAAAAGTACAAGTGTGGCTTTGCTTGTCTTTATGCAATGTTTTCAGACTTTTTCTGGTAACTTTTTCGGCAGAGCGAAAACGATTATCTTCAGCTCATGAAAGACGCAAAAATAGCGTTGGACACGAGGTACGTTGAAAAACAAAACAAAGACTTTCATGTCAGGTCAAGCCGTTACATCTGCTGGAATACTGCACCTATTTCACGCCACGTCTGTTCCTACATTGTCCAACTCTACTACCCAGTCATTTTCTGTCGCCTTCACCTGAGACGTCCAGATGTTTCTTTCAGATTGACCTAAAATGGGTTAAAAACTAGCACAGTGACCGGCAGGTGCATGCTCTATTTTTTTGACAGAAATACGACAATCGGATGGACAGACAGACAGACAGACAGACAGACAAACGGACGGACGGACAGACACGCGAGCCGATATCTTCTGAAGAGAGTTATAGCCTGGG
>NC_049979.1:1053626-1062907 GCF_000003815.2 Branchiostoma floridae
TCCATGGGCAATAGGCCTCGGAATTGTGTTTTTTGTTGAGTAACAGTAACCCCGCCGCGCGCTGTCTGCCAGGGTAGTCCGCCGTGTACCGCCAATCCGGAAATGCCTCCTCAGATGCTCCCGTCAAAGATTACTATCTTCTTAGTGCGAGTATTTCCCGTCATCCTTTGCGCCGCCTTTCCCCTAACTTTAAATGCTCGCTTCGCTCGCCGCGCGGCTTCGCCGCGCTCTAAATCGGCTACGCCGATTGGTCGGCTTAGCCGACCTTCGGATGGAAAAACTCCTGCGCTGATTGGTCGGCTTCGCCGACTTCCCCGACCTTCGGGTAATCCCCAACCCCGGCAATGCTCAGCGATACGGTGTACGGGCGAATCAAAGACAATTCCTTGGCCTACCGCCTATGGTTCTTCCTGTTTGTTTCTTTGTCTGTCGGTGATGGCTGCAAGTTCACCCAGTGGAACCAGCTGTCCCTTAACTCGCACTGTCCTTGGTTTTGGAGTGGTCGGGAATAAAGTCGTGGGACTGTGTGAGAGAAGGTCACGTCAACATCGTCACCCCGCGTCACCTGAAGGACCTGTTTCCTCCGTCCCGCCAGGACCGAGCCGTGAGGTGTTTATGGTGTTTGTTGTCGCCCCGGTGACGGAGATGTTCTCGAGTGCGGCTGAGATGGGTTTTATGGCCGGCAGGAGGCCAGGGGTAACCGGGAGGTCACGGGGTCACGGCTGGGACACGGCAAGGGCAAGCTCCAAGCAGATACACGGTGAAAGGTAAATCTCAGTCATTCTCGACTGAGGTGAAGCACGATGTTCTGTCAAGTAGCTAGTAATTCTGAATGAACGAACGAACAAACAAACAAACAAACGAACGAACGAACGAACAGACGAACAAACGAACGAACGAACGAAAGAACGAACAAACGAACGGACGAACGAATGAATGAAAAGTGAAATGTGAATTAAGCCAAGCACACCTGTTGGGTCACCCCTACTCTTCTTCCACTACCACTCGATAAGTAGCCCCCAGAGAGCCTGCTATGGAGGCTACTCGATAAGTGTGTTGGGTTCTTATACGAGGAGAGGTTTGACGCTTGAGGCTTCAATACGCGTTTACAGCTGAAGCTCTCTCGTACAGAAGGTGTATGTACACATACACACATTATCATAACTGAGGATACAGGAGCAAGGTTATTAGACAATTACATGTAGAACGATGTTCTTTTGATTATTGGAACAATTAAGGCAAACGTCCTCCCTTACACTAACAGTACAGTCGTGTCAAGATTAGCGATTACCTAAGTTACTTGGGACCTTAGACTTAAGTTTTGTCGTGTCAATACCGGCTCATGTGCACGGCGTCACCAAAAGGCGCGAAAACACGCAGTAGAGGCTCGCCAGTCTGCACTATGGAGCCGGGATGTCGGCATACGTTATTTCAAACATCCGAACTACGCCCAGCCTCTTTCTTTCCTTCTTTCTTTCTTTCTTTTGAGGCTACCACCTTCAACTCTGAAGATTCTGTTTCTTCAACCTTAGTCATACGAGTACCGTGTCACATTTTTACGCCGCCGCTCGTCATTTCAAACATCTCAACCACGTACATCAGGTGTATGTACGCATACACACATTATCATAACAGAGGATACAGGAGCAAGGTTATTAGACAATTACATGTCACTCTTTTGACTATTGGAACAATTAAGGCAAACGTCCTCCCTTACACTAACAGTACAGTCGTGTCAAGATTAGCGATTACCTAATAAGTTACTTGGGACCTAAGACTTCAATGTCGTAATAGCTCGTATAAACAGCATTAAAAGTTTTGCCATACTTGACTAAGAAGCCCCTTGTGCCCTTCAGAACAATGTTAGGCTACACTTCCGCCGACTGCTTGTTGTTTTAGCGCATCTTTGAAAGGAGGATTTATCGATTTCCGTCCCACAATAATTATCTTCATTCTTGAACATGAAAGTGATTCGATTTTTGAGTATAGTTAGCTTTAGCGACTTCCGGCTCCGTGACTCCGGTACTACCCTCTAATAACGACAACTTCGGAACTATGAGATCACGCATTCCGATGCCCTTATTTGGGAGTATAAGCAGATGATATCTTAGTGGGATTTCCGACAGAAAAACGCCAAGTTTTGATGTTCTCCGCGAACACTGTGCAGCTGGAAGCTCTGTGAGTCACTTTCAATGAACGCCTAAGACAGTACTTCCAGTCTATATCTATGCCTCTCAGCGACACTGCCGAAAGATAGTGGATACTATCTGAAACGTCTGACTGTTTCCAAAATCATATCCAATACTAGAGTTCATCGAACACATCCCTTCGCCAAATAATCATGCCTTTATTAATACTTTAAGGTCTTTTTCATGTATTACTAAATAGTACCTACCCCAATAGCAAATGACTGCATGAACTTGTGTTCCTTACAAACTCACAAATGCTACCAAAGATAACTTTCTTGGCCAACTGGTGACAATGGAATTATGTACACTGTTGTGATACTTTCTAGCGCAACTTTCATAATCATAGTGCTTTATTAAAATCATGTAGTCTCTACCAGACTCCAGCCTGGCCGAATAGTATTGATGATAGGGGGCATTGGACTGTGACCAAAGATGACCTCAGTGGTAGCATCCCCGGTCAATCAGAATTTCATGCTTGTCAAGAGGATTTTCACAGTGTTAGGGCGTCCAGGTCACAAGGCTTCTCAGGCAAAACATCTGGCAAACAGCTGTGTCCTTAAATATAGGTCAAAATGAGATGCATCTGTATATAGAAAACACTGTTTATTTCTGTTAATTGCATAACTTTCCCTAAGTAATTATATCAAATAGATGTTGATAATCAACCAAAGTACCTAGCTACCAAAAACAAAAAATATCCATCAATCTCCTCTGCAGTTATCCTTCTTAAAAGCTACAAACTATAAGACCCACTGCAGTTCCAAACAAGCTGCTAGGGGGCCCAAAATTAGACCATTGACTCCTAGTACCAACAGCTATCCACCATTAAAAAATCATGAACCTGGCACTTCTGGAAAATTTAGGCGCAAACTTTGATGCTCACTTGCAGTACCAAAACAAGTCGCCAGGAGGCCCATTATCAAACTTGACCTTCCTTTCTGTGTCCCCTACCTATCAACCAAATATCATTAGCATCCATCAAGAACATCTCGAGTTATCTTGCATACAGACAAACGCACTTACATACAAAGCCAGCTACAGCACCATAGGTAAAAGGTAGCTAAACCATTCTTGCACATGACAATCCTTTCCACAACTGCTAAAGACCTGCCAAATATCGTGGAAATCGCCCAGCTACATTTTGACTTATGCTTCCCGAAAAAACACCAAAAAAAATACCAAGCTCGCTAATGTACCGTAGGAAAACGCCAGGTAACCCATTTTCGAACTAGGCATGCCTTTCAACAACCGCTACACACCTGCAAAAAATAAAAAAGTTCCATCCACAATTTCTCGAGTTATATCCTGTTGACCTACATACAGACCCAAGTCAGGCAAAAACATAATCTTCTTGGCGAGGCTAATAACGCTTTTTGGCGTATCGTGTTGCACCTGGATGTCTAACCTTCATCGACGAATGCCTTTGTTTATTCACGAGAAGTTAAAACCAATAATGAGGGAAGAGGCATCAAAGGGTCAGACAAGGTATAATACAGATTTAAGTTTCATGAAGTCCCATAAACCCATTAGCATATACTTGTCATATACCAGCAGTCCATAATGATTTGGCTTGCGGCGAAGAACATCAGAAGAAATGGGGTAGGGAATTTCCTGAGCAGCCTTCGTAACCCCTGCTTCGCCTATTGGGTCAGTTCCTCATTCATAGTGAGCAATTGGGCTGTTCTCAATCATGATGTTTCTGACCTAGGGCGAAGAGATGATGTTACAGTTACAATGTAACCCGTAACCTTGGAGTGGCCTTCAGGCCTTGTTACGTGGTGGTCGACCATTGAGTAAAGGAAAAAAAGAAGGAACGATGCATGATGCAGTTCAGCCTTCAGAGTTCTCCGAACACGTAAAACGCATGCGCACAGACAGTGGCAGGTGTGGTAGACTAGCCATAGCCTCCAAAACTCAGCAGGCAAATCATTCTCCCTATAACATAAAGCCTGCGTAGTCGGTCTGGTCTGGTAGACGCCGACCTTAGTTATTCAGTAACTACTGTTAACGCTACGTGTATGGGGTAGTGACTAGACTAGCCAGCATGTTAGGCAGATAGGTATTTAAGTTTTGTAGATGAGAAAGCGGTGATACTGATAGCAACACCGGAAAAGAGTACCAAATGTTGCAAAAACAGGCG
Source organism: Branchiostoma floridae (assembly GCF_000003815.2). Taxonomy (NCBI): domain Eukaryota; kingdom Metazoa; phylum Chordata; class Leptocardii; order Amphioxiformes; family Branchiostomatidae; genus Branchiostoma; species Branchiostoma floridae. The sequence goes on from NC_049979.1 coordinate 1,057,956, forward strand.
TTAAACACTGGTACTGAGACGTATCCTTACATCTGCTTGAATATACGAGTACTCTCCAAGCAGAGGTTAAGCTCCGCTGTTTTTTTAGTCGCTTTTATCGGGCTTTCTATTTAGTACTCTTTCTTCATGTCTCCCGGCCGAGTACTTGAATATTCCCTATTAATGTCGTGTACCGAGCCAGCCAGCGCATTCCTGTGGGTCCGATGTTTGGTGCCACAGCAGCAGGCAGACAACAAGTTACTCAGGGCCCAGGCGCGCCTTGACAAGCTTGACTCACGCGGAGAAACATCCCAGGCTAACACTGGCACCTCCGAACGTATGATGGTGCAGGCGCGCACGGAGTGATAATAAAAATCATATATGATGATCTATGATAATGTGACTGAAGCGCCACCTGTCTGTATCAATAAAAACTGCTGCCATCACGTTACATTGAAAGCAAAGTTGTATCAAGAGTCAGAAACAACACGTCAACATCAGAATGTATTATATGCAGGTAAAGACCATACCCAAGGGACCAATGGAAGGAAAAATATATCATTTAGAATGCTCTCTCATAGATAGAGATTATTGGACGCCCCAAATGACGCCAGAATGCCGCTTACATGACCAAAACATTTTCCCCAAAGACCCAAAACATGCCAAATCCTGGGAACGGATATCTGTAATGATGAAGAGTGCTCAAGACTTTTCCTCTGCCTAAGACCTACGTCTTAACCCTGTAAACCCTGGAAGCACACGCCGGAAAACTCTTCTCTTCGCACAAAGAGACGAGCCCGTCTTTCCTCCCACCACGTCAAGTGGCAGTTCCTGCCCGTCGGCGGAGAGTCCTGTTGTGGATCGGAGGAAAACACAAGAAACGGGCCGCGAAATTCTCCGGGATCTGAATCATCTTAAGCCGATGGGAACGGATTTCCAAGTAATGTAAAGGTGTTGCTTTTTTTGTTAGTTCTTCGAGAGAAAGTCGTGACTGTCAAGTTCAAACTGTTATTAGGACCCTGGGGTGGGATGGCCGCTGCGCTGTCAACAAATCGGACAAATCGAACTTTGATTTCAGGCTCTGCCAGGAGAGTAGCGATTTGTTGTGGGAGATCTTTCATGTAATGCATTTTTTCTTTTAAATAGTTAAGGATTTTCCTAAGAAAGTACGTACCTTTTTCTAAAATAGTGCAGTTTTTTCCAGGCGAATAAACGCATACCACTTGATAGACCCACAGAACGCCACAAAAAACGAACGAAACAAGCCGTATCAACACATCTGCTTGGAGATCACGTGTGTTCAGGTCATTCACCTTTCTGTGCTCTTACTTAACAGAGTTTGACACACCTGATCCTGAACCTGAGGAAAAAAGTTTTGTCGTGTCAATACCGGCTCTTGTGTACGGCGTCACCAAAAGGCGCGAAAACACGCGGTAGAGGCTCGCCAGTCTGCACTATGGAGCCGGGATGTCGGTATACGTTATTTCAAACATCCGAACTACGCCGAGACGGCCCGAGTCTTTTTCTTTCTTTCTTTTGAGGCTGCCACCTTCAACTCAGTGAAGATTCTGTTTCAACAACCTTAGTCATAAGAGTACCGTGTCACATTTTTACGCCGCCGCTCGTCATTTCAAACATCTAAGACCATCTAAGTCACGCCAGGTCTTCTTCCTTCTATTGAGGCCACGTATAACGTTACCACCTTTGTGAAGATTCTGTTTTTGGGACGGCCAACTCCTTTGGTGTGTTCTTTATCGATTTGTTTAATTTTTACTATTTCCAGCGACATCACGATGGAGCCTGGTAGAGACAACGTGGTAGCCAGACTCCCTCGGATCTCACTGCAACAGAAGAGCCCTAAATAAATCCCACAGAACAGGACTCCGGTCCGCTCGTCCTTGGTGGCGGATTTGAACTTGAGTTGACGAGCGGCTGGGGAAGGGGACGGAATTAGGTCGGCGCCAGGCTCACTTCTGCAGGCTTCCTGTCCTGCCGCCGACTGTACACAACCCACAAGTACAAGTACTCACAATTATAGCCTAGCGAACAGGCTCATTTCTGTCGGCTTCCTGCCTGCCGCCGACTGTACACAGCCCACAAGTACTCACAACATAGCCTAGAGAACAGGCTTCTCGGTGGGCGTTTTCGACAATACAGTATAACCTGCCTATGGCCTAAGAAGACCACCCAGGGGATCGATAAAATCTTGTCAACAGACAGGATTTTTAATGTTTTTGTCATCTAAAGTCGCCACACTGACCGGGAGGCCCTGGCCTAGTTTCGTTATAAATCCAGAAGCTGCAATTTCAAAGCCTGCTTTGGTCGAGGCTATAGAAAGTATAGCCTTCATAGCAGGCTCTCTGGGCATTTATTTCGGATCTAATAGTAAGACCAAGGAGGTTAAAGAAAGTGATTCTTTAACCTCCTTGGTAATACACTTTTAGTGCTCACCATTTCGTTCATGCTCACTGGGTCTCATGTACTGCCGGTATAAACGTGTATTATGAGTAAAAAAAGAAAGACCAAAAATGGCCCAGAGAGCCTGCATGCTACGGAGGCTATGAAATTAAGGGTCCGCGAACACTTCGCGGGTCTGACTTCCGGTGTTTCCGAGTGGGGAAAGTCAAGATCGGTAATCAGAGGTGAGTCTGACAGATCATCTGTTGGTGGTCTGGAGCAGGGCTGGGTCTGGTCCCGCGGCCTCTGCTCTCAGGGCTGTGTCTGATCCCGCGGACCTGCTCTCAGGGCTGGGTCTGATCCCGCGGCCTCTGCTCTCAGGGCTGGGTCTGATCCCGCGGCCTCTGCTCTCAGGGCTGGGTCTGATCCCGCGGCCTCTGCTCTCAGGGCTGGGTCTGATCCCGCGGCCTCTGCTCTCAGGGCTGTGTCTGATCCCGCGGACCTGCTCTCAGGGCTGGGTCTGATCCCGCGGCCTCTGCTCTCAGGGCTGGGTCTGATCCCGCGGCCTCTGCTCTCAGGGCTGGGTCTGATCCCGCGGCCTCTGCTCTCAGGGCTGTGTCTGATCCCGCGGACCTGCTCTCAGGGCTGGGTCTGATCCCGCGGCCTCTGCTCTCAGGGCTGGGTCTGATCCCGCGGACATGCTGTCAGGGCTGGGTCTGATCCCGCGGACCTGCTCTCAGGGCTGGGTCTGATCCCGCGGTCCTGCTGTCTACCACTGGTGACGTTCAACTGTTGACGTTTCGGTGTAAGAAACTCCCAGTGGTGGACTTGTATGTTGCCAGACTTTTCCTTGGGGCTATACAAGCTCCAGGGGCAAACTTTGTGACCCCAGGAAAGCGGAGCCTCGGCACTCAAGCTAGTCGATGGCGGTCGACTGTTGACTCAGATCCTACTTTCCAAGCAGAGGTTGGTGGGGAAGACTGTGACATATGCCCCGTTTTACCTGCACAGAAATACCTGCACAGCTCCAATTTTACCAGCACGAACCTGCATATGCAGGCGGTACTTCGAGCCCTGAAAGGTTACCGGCCTCGCGAGACGGTCAACACCGACACGACGCGCCACAAACAGCGCCAAGCGCCGTCGCCAGGCAGACCGACTGACGGCGCGGGGCTGGAGTGCGCGCTTCCGACTGACAACAACGCAACACGACCCGGCTCCAGCTCACTGCCTGCCAACCTGGACATCGGCTTGCCAAACATCTAGAACTAAGTATTAAAGACCCCCTCACACTGACCCTAGCAAAACCCCTCAACTTGACCCCCCTACCCGACTAAAATTAAGAACCCCTACTTGACTCAAGTAAGACCCCCTCTACTTGACTCATGCAAGACCCCCTCACTCTGACCTACGTAAGACCCCCCTCGAGCTCTTACATGACCCTCGACAAGACCCCCCTCCACCTGACTTCCTACTTGATAACAAGACAACTTGACCCCACCTCTTATCTGGCTATGACCTGACCAAAGCCACCCCCCCCCCCCATTTAAATGACCCAGACCCCCCATAACATGATCCAGACCCCTGCAGCACACTCAAACCCCCTACACATACCACAGACCTGCGTAATATTAGCCAGACCCCCCCCCCCCTTTCCGGCTCGGGGATCACCCATCCTCAAGGTCACGCGACAAGGTCATCTCGTCTTGTTTATCAAAATCTAAGACATCCCGTGTTTTGGCTATTAAGATGTTCTCACAACTTAAGTCCAGTTCCTCCAGAATACGCACACATTCTATCAGGAATGTCAAAAGTCTGTCTCGTGTTTCACTGTAAGCACGACAAACTACTCTCAAAGCAAAGGTTTATAGGCTCCGGCGTTTTTATTTTTTTTTATTTTTTATGCGTCTTATCGGGCTTTGGCCGCGAGACATCAAGAAAACAGTACAAAGTATAAACGCCTAAAAACGCATAAAAAGAGTTAAAAAAAAAACAGCCGGAGCCTAACCTCTGTTTGGAGAGTAAAGCTAAGGTCACATTTCCAAAGCGGGGCCCAACCGGGCAGGTTTCGGGAGCGAAAAGAATGATATAAAAGACATAAAATTATACAAAATGTCAATATAAGATTCAAGGGCATGATGTGTGTATATTTGTAGGTAGACATTTTAAATTTTCTTTTCTTTAAACATCCTGACCGGGCCCCGGTTTGGAAATGTGACCTAAGCCTAACACCCAACACCCCGGCGTAAGTTATGATGTCATCCCGCCTAACCTCTGCTTGGAGATTAACACCAAACACCCCACCCCCCCCCCCCCCCTGGGTAAGTTATGATCTCATCCCGTCATCCCGCCTAAACTCTGCTTGGAAAGTATCGCCCAACACCCCCCTGCGTAAATGATGAACTCATCCCGCCTAACCTCTGCTTGGAAAGTAGGACCCCCCCCACCCCCAACCCCCTGGGTAAGTTATGATCTCACCCCCGAAAAACGCCCCTAAAACTGGCCCTGCGAGGCGCGACCCTTCCTCCAATTTTAACCCCTGTTTTTATTGAGATCCTAAAAAGGCCCATATCGGA
>NC_049979.1:1063803-1066684 GCF_000003815.2 Branchiostoma floridae
GACCGCCAACGACTGAAATGTAATTTTTCTGACTACTACTATATCTACGCGACTCAACCTCTGCTTGGAGAGTATAGAAAGACTGGATGTGTAGACGAAGGGAAGGGCGGCTATACGATCATCGCTACATACCTAGTCCCGTCAGCAGACTTAAGGTGCACACTCACTGCTCTTGTGGCAAGCTTGCGTCACTGTGGGGTTCGTTCACTGCGTCACTGTTCTGTTATTTTCTCCTATTTTCCATAATTTAGATATAGCGTAATACGCAAAAGTATGACTTAGACGACGACGAAATACACAAAAAAGTAAGAAAATTCGTTCTTTTTCTATGAAATTCTTTGAGCATCTTTCGAACCCCGCAGTGACGCAAGCGTGACGCAAGTACAGTGAGAGTGCACATTTACGGATAGGGCGTATCATGTGCCGGTTTATGGTTGTTACGTTATGTGTCTTATGTCAGTCCTAATTATAAGATTGATCCACCTAACTCGGCATCTCATCGGAAAGCACGGGAGACTGACCACAAGAAACCGGGAACAATGATGACAACTGGCTTACGACGTCGACCATACAAATACTAGTACTACTGTCTAAGCAGAGGTTAGGCTCCAGCTGTTTTTTTAACGTTTTTTTCAGTCGTTTTTATCGGGCTTTCTATTTTCTCATTTTTCTTGAAGTACGCCAGGTTTTGACACAGCAAGATATAAAAAAAAATAGAAAGCCCGATAAAAATGACTGAAAAAAAACGTTAAAAAAACAGGCGGAGTCTAACCTCTGCTTGGAGAGTACATACAAATATAACAGCACGAAAAGCAAATAAAAAGCGCTGCTACATGTAAGGCTTCGGTCACATTTCCAAACGGGGTCCGACAGGGCAGCTTTCGGGAGCGAAAAGAATGATATAAAAGTCATCAGAATACACAAAATTTCAACAACAAATAAAGATTCATGGTATGATTTGTGTATATTTCTAGGTCCACATTTTAATTTTTCGTTCTTTTAAACATCCTGACCGGGCCCCGGTTTGGAAATGAGACCTAAGCCTAAAGAGACTATCCTCTCTAGTATCGGTATCCGAGTAGTTATGTTATAGTAACTCGTCATAAATATAACGTTACGATACACAATTAAGTTAATGCGACAATGTGTGAGAACAGAGATGAGAAAGCTACTCTCTCTAGTATCGCTACCTGCGACATCCGAGTAGTTATATTATAGTAACTCTCCATGGATGTAACGTTATGATATAGAATTAAGTTCCGAGTGGGGAAAGTGAAGTCAAGTTGAGACAAAGTTGAGAACAGAGATAAGAAAGCTATCTTCTCTAGTATCGGTACCTGCGACATCCCAGTAGTTGTTATCAACTCGCCATAGATATAACGTTATGATATAGAATTAAGCTAAGGCGACAAAGTTTGAAAACAGAGATAAGAAAGACAAAAGAGTCTTGACATACCCTTCCTGTCCCTGTTTGCTGTGTCTAGCGTGGACCTACTGCAGATGTTGATCTAGCGTACAAGTACAGACTGCGGGGATGATGGTAAGAAGCGGCGGGGCTACAACTCGCTGTTCCCGCCGCGCCTCTACATCTTGTCCCGTTCACCCTGCCCAGTCGGACAGTTCCACACACACACTGGAGCTGGTCTCGCACAGACCCAAGGTTTTATGGAAGAATCTTAAGCGCACATGGCCGGGGACTGTTTAACATATCCCTCTCGCCTGTCCGAGAGATGGGACTGATATTGTGATAATGCCGATAATGTTACGTGTTGGAGGCGGAATGTTATAGCCACTACCAGGCTCCACATGAATGTGCTAGCCTCTACCAGGCTCCACATGAATGTTATAGCCTCTACCAGGCTCCACAGGTATTTACTAGCCTCTACCAGGCTCCACAGGTCGCTAGAAATTGGCTAGCCTCTACCACGCTCCGCGCATCGCTGGTCAAATAGTTGAAATTGGACTAATAGGGGGAATAGTGTGCTAGGGGAGTCGGCCGACCAGAGGAGTACGTACACGACTCCCCTAGCACACCTCTATTAGTCCAATTTCTACTATTTGACCAGCGATGCGCGGAGCCTGGTTGACACTAGAAATTGGCCAAAGATGCAAGATTCTTGTGGCACTTTGGAACGAACATTAGAGAGATATAAGAAAGATTAGAAAAGCTGTTTCAATGTCAGACTAGAACAGAAGAAGTGTCTATAAGATTGAATATGTAGCATCCTAAGCATACAGAGTATGTAACGATCTGTCAGTGGATATAGTAGAATACATTCGGTTGCCTTCGCTACGCTGGGGGTCTGCACTTCAACTTGTTAAAAAACAACCAGTTGTATATTTTGCATGATCCGATCATGATGCGAAACGACGAATAGCTGAAGTTTAAAAGTGTGCAGACCAAACAAGGGCAGAGCTAGACCGTCCAGCGCTTGACGCTTCAGAAGAAATACTAGTATTAGAACAACAGTACTACAGCTTTGATCCCACCCCCACTGTGCCTACAGTCCAGTTTCATGTATGCCGTACTACCCTATAGCCTACAACAACGCTTCAGAAGTGCCTGACTCCCTCTTGTTTTCAATTAGCCTTCCTTCACCTCATCCTCGCCGAGCCGCTGACACTGCGGTCAGGTCCGCTTTGTTGCCACGATAAGCTGCCGTAACGAAGCGCACAAATCATTTATCGTCGTTTCTGTAGGTCACCGCCGGCCGACCCCAACCTTCAACCCGCCCTGGTCGGGACGGTAAGGACGGTAAGGACCCGGTCTGCACAGGATTCACTATGAGTATCCTCTAGGCTCTACCAGGCTCCGCGGATCGGTGGTCTAATGGTAGAAATTAGACAAATACTGAAATAGAGTCAATAGTACGCTAGGGGA
>NC_049979.1:1066784-1077568 GCF_000003815.2 Branchiostoma floridae
CTAGCGTACTATTGACTCTATTTGTCCAATTTCTACAATTAGACCACCGATCTACGAAGCCTGGTAGAGGCTACCCTGTGAAGGATGCTCTCACACCTGTCAAGGATCGGCCTGGGCGAAGGGCAGGTTCTTATAGGTTTGTATACAACCGACTTACCGACTTTACCACCAGATGGGGCGCTGGGATCCTAACGTTCGGCTGTGGCAGGCTATTTTCGTACCCATCTCTCTCTCTCCTCTCTAGCACACACATTCTAGGAATGTCATAACAACTTATTGCAATGGAAATGCTAATTAATCAACAGATAGTCGCGGCGAAGCGGCGGCAAACAGTGCCGGAATGGTGCGGTACGGTACCTCAGAGATGGCAGGGTGCGAAGCCGGGTGGGGTTGGTTGGTTGGCTGTCTGCCCGGACGGGTCGAGGCTGCGCCGTGCTCGGTCGTGCTTCAGTCCGCTCCCGCCAGCCGATCCGTGAGAGTCCGCTGCCGCTGTGCTGAGTCTGCGGCGCGGCTGCAGTCTGCGGAAGGAATGACACCAGGGTTCAGAAAGGTCACCCGACTCTCTCTACATGATGGGGCGCAGATGCCGCACATAAATCTGCAGCCAAGGGCGACACAACTCAGCTCGCCCTTAATCTCCAAGCAGATCCTACAATGGCATAAGATAGTACCAAACTGGCCAGGAGATAGTCAGCCAAGAGGTGTACATTTGCCCCCGGTAGCGAAACACACTCCTAAGCCGGCTTCACTCCTCTGCCAGCTTTTGATACGTATACTATCCTATGCTACCGTAGGATCTGCTTGGAGATTACTCGCCCGGGCCTGTGGAGAACATCCCAGGTGTAGCCTGTACTCACATCGGCCGGGCTTTTACAGTCTCACAACAAACAACATGCCAGGCTTTTGGTCGTCTAACATCTTTAGCGGTGCTTTGTGAGATTCAACTGTCATGCATACAGCTTTGGGAAAAAGTACAAGCGGACTTAAAAATTTCATAGTACAGTAGTATTGACAAAAGCATAGTATGACAGCTACTACTCTACATTTGATTAGTTGAAAAAGACTCTGCCGTATGACGTGTGTGGTTCAGTTCGCATCCATGTCAGTATCATTGTTATGCCAGACATCATCTCACGATCATCGTTGGGCGATTACATCATATATATACAAAAATCCCTCACCACTAGCGCTAGCAACGGAAAAGAACAGGATTTCTCGAGCGGGGTGTGCTCCCTACATACACAGCACCCAAGGCACTTGGTCAGGTTCAAGTTCAGGTTCCCCAGGGTGAAGGGTTAAGCCCCGTAAGCTAAAATCAGTAACTCGAGCAGCGGGCTCTGGAGGCGTTAGCCGGGGCTCAGACATACAGGGCACCGCGAGACTGGAAACATCGCAGCAGAAACTCACACACTCACACAGGGCGCCGCGAGACTGGAAACATCGCAACAGAAACTCACACTCTACAGGGCACCGCGAGACTGGAAACATCGCAGCAGAAACTCACAAACTCACACAGGGCACCGCGAGACTGGAAACATCGCAGCAGTAGGTTCGTGAGAGAACCAAATCATCCACTACATGACGAGAATGCAACTTTCATAATATTGTGTAGTTTGATATGTAGTCTAGATTAGCCTGGAAGTATGGTTGCATAATAGCTGTCAACATACTAGTATATTGTACCGTGCTATTTGGTCCAGAAATAAAGTTTATCACCAGAACCCTAACCCTAACAACAGTATGATCATGAGAGACCCAAGTCATCAATATGACGATCATGTAACATTCATAATATTGTGTAGTTCGATATGTAGTCTAGATTAGCCTGGCAGTATAGTTGCAGCATACATTGTACGATGTACGATTGTCGGACAATAAAGTTCATCATCATTCTTCTTTCATATCTGCGATGGCTTGGAAGTCTATCCGTGTTGATAGAAGTCATTTTGAACACGGATCCAACTGTAATTTCTAACGAGAATGAAATTGGTTACCCACAATTTCATTCATTCCAATCCTTGACATAGGGTGGTGCTGTATATTCTAAAAGCACAGTTTCTTTCGAATATCACGACTAGGTCCGTCTGCGGATATATTCGTATGTATTTGTGCAAGGAGATTTAACCTCCTTGGTTTGTGTGTGTTTTTCCGCGTGTTGTCTCTTCAACCGAGTTGTCAGTCTTGTTCCCCCACTTGTACATCATGTACGGAGGGTACTTCAGCCTCGTTACCGGGGTATGCAGCGCCAGTCATGCTCTCGTTCCAAGGGTCACCGAGAGGTGGGAACGATTTCCGGGCTCCTGCCGGGCCTGGGCCTAACATCACCTCCCCGGTCTTCAAGATCCTTCAAGACACGGCCGGTGGAAAAGCCATAGCGACTCCAATGCGTCTGGGCTAAGACGTTTGAGCTCGTGCTGAGACGAGGCTGGGAAGACGGGCCAGTGCAGAAGCCCGTGACCCGGCAATGTTGTTGTTGTAGAAGGTTGAACGATGTCTGCAGACCCTTCGGAGAGGGAATAGCCCACATACCCGCCATGACGGCACGAACCCCGCTGTGGTCTCCGGGCACGTGCGCCACGATATCCGATCCCCCAGGGCATTTAAAAATGGCCGACAACTTGGACATTTAAAAATGGCCACCAACTCTACTAGTATTTGGCTGCCACGTTGTTTACCCGTCATACCTTCCTGAATGTCCGTCATCTGGGATTGAATACCATTACATAAATATACCACTGGTGTTATTGCAAGATTTAAAACGTTCCCTCGGCAACGACGATGTTATAACTTGAAGAGGACCTTTTCCCAGAGTTTGAACATGATGGTGAACAAGGTCTGATAACGTGCAGAACACCAGCTGTATCCATCCGTCCGTCCCGGGAACCCGTGCGAACCCCGCGGCCGGCCACAACAGTCGGGTCCGGCGGGACCCCGTGCGAGCCCCGAGGCCGGCCACGACAGTCGGGTCCGGTAAACAGACACGCTGCAGGCGATCCGCATTCCCTGGACTTCCCAGCTGATGTAGAATCTTTTCTTTCTTTCCAGTCGAACTCCGACTGAGGATGAAGCTCTTTCGAATTCGTTAACCAGTTGTACAATGCGGCATTGCTGCGGCTCTTGTATCTAACCAAGCACACTGGCTCACTCCTACTTTTGTCAAATATTTAAATGTGTTGAGATCTTTTGTTTCGAGCGTCACGATTTTTGCAGTATTCACCTTCCCTTGCAAGTGCATATTACCAAAAAAAATAGTACATAGTACTACATGTATACGTGCCGAGCTATTGTCTAGTCTCTACCAGCCTCCGGGTCGCGGGAAAACCGTAGAAATAGAATAAATAGAGGAGTTAGCCGGCCAGAGGAATATAGTAGACTTACTCCTCTATTTATTCCATTTCTACGGTTTTCCAGCGACCCGGAGTCTGGTAGAGACTAGCTATTGTCCAGGAGAGCCATCCTTCACCATTTAAAAAAAATACATTTGTCCAGCCACTCCACTGACCATCCTGTCGCAAAACTTTATCATTTTTGTTGAGTCCCAACATCTGCTGGGAGATTATCATTAACCCAACACAGGAACATCAGCAGCAATGGTTTCCAGACGGCCGGCAGCCCCGTGTGAGTTCAGGAATGATTCTCAGGACGGGTTCTGTTGAACATACAAGGCAGTCTGGTGTATACATGCACTAACACGGCATGAGAACGACGGCGCGAGGCATTTACGTTGTTGTGGTCATCTGGCAAAAGGGACACACCTCAAAGACGGAGGAATTTATCGTCGAGTTCGTGAAGCAATCGTAAGATAAGAGGAAAGGAATTGCCAAGAATACAGTGGTTTTAGTTTCTCATTTTTCGCTATGACTGCATCTCCGCCGCGAATCCACGACACAGCAAAGGTGCTTACGATGTATGGCTCACTGTGTTGGTTAACATTGTAAATATTCATGTATTTGACAACTATGATTCTGTTGCGACCTGTACTTACCCAGTGGGTATATATGTACAAGAAAGGTTTTTATTCATTCCATAAACTGAGAAGGTAGCCTGACGGGCCGGTGAGTTCCAAAACAAGCTGGTAGGGGGCCCAAACCTATACCACTTACTCTCGGCATCTACCAAAAAGCATAGCCGCAGCATGCATGTCCAGAAATCGAGATATCAAACCCGGAAGTTCCACTGCAGTACCGTAACAAGCCGCTAGGGAGCCCAAAATCTAATCGTTTTTAGGTCTTATCAAGACCTAACGTTACCCACATATCAAATATCAATACAATCCCTTCAGACGTTCTCGAGTTATGCTGCTCTTCTTCATACAAATAAACAAACACACAAATGCTACCCAAAACATAACCTTCTCGGCGAAGGTAATAAGGTTTTCATTCATGCAACAAACTGTGAAGGTATTAATTTAAACCTGCCGGGCCCCGGACCGCGTTGTACAGCCGGATTAGCTCCGACACTTACCAGGTTTATAGATGACGACATCTCTCACCGCAGAACACAGGACATGTAAATCAACTCTGCTGCTAAATCAGCGGCATGCCCGCGATATTTATCGCTGTATCTGCTCCTCAGATAAAAGGGTCATAACTAAGAACCCGGACGGGTTTGTCGTTTGTCGCTGGCTGGTGTTGATATTGGAGTTGGCAGGGGAGTCTGCACTGATTAATCTCCATCGCAGGACTCTAGTCTCCACCAGGCCTTTCTATCAAACGTGTCATGGATCGTTCAAATACAGGGAGAGTTCGCCCTCCGTTTTAAGTGTCATAACTACTTGTAAAGAATTGGATAAGTTACAATTGACATGTAGCGGTTTAAAATGTTAAGGTAAATATATTTTTCTGATGTTTATTATTGTATGAAGCTGCGATTCAGCCTTTTGTGCTGCCACAATTTTTCAACAAATTTGCCAGATTTTTTCCATCTCTCTCTTGCTCTCTCTCTCTCTCTCTCCTCTCTAGCTCACTGTCGGCGTTTTCTGATCAGAATTTAGAGCAATCCTCACCTGATGAAATAAAACTGGGACATATTCTCATCACATTCAACGATAGCAGTATTTATACGTTGAATAGTACACGAGTAATGATTATCTCCATGAAAAATGGAGGTATAGTTTTTGGTGTGTCTGTGTGTGTGTGTGTGTGTTTGTCAGCATAACTTTAGAACCTCTGAATGGATTGTAATGATATTTGGTATGTGGGTAGGTGTTTGTAAGACAAAGGTTAAGGTCGATTTGGGGCCCCCTGGTGTGTGACCCTGGAACTGCAGCAGAACTTCGTTTTTTTTTGTATCTTTTGACCTGAACATGCTATGGTCTTGCTTTCTTCGTGGCAGATAGCTTGTAACGTAAGGAAAAGGGTATATTTTTACACGGTATCACACGAGCTCCTCCCGTTCCCATATGACCTACATCATACGGTAGTACATGTTACAGTGGTGAGGTATCGTCATGACGAAGTCACAGACGGATGTAAGGGAGATGTGCTTTAATGTGCTGTTTGCTGATAGTGATTTCAGTTATGATTTTACACGATATCTCACAAGCTCCTGACGTTCCCAGATGACCTACATGTTACAGTGGTGAGGTATCGTCATGACGGAGTCACGGGCGGAAGTAAGGGAGATGCTCCTCTCCCAAGCACATCCTCATGGCCGGTATTTCAGCAACTTCGCGCGTTCAGATAGCTTACAGGCTGGGTCAGTGTGTGGTTTTGGGTCAGGGCAAAGGGGTGATGTAACTACTGTACTCTCCAAGCAGAGGTTGTTGGGAAAGTTGTGATCTTTTTATCATATGCCGTGTTTTTCGTCCGCCCTCCCTTACAACATCTGCTTGGAGAGTACTTAGGCCGGAGGGAGGAAGGGAAAAAAGCCGAGAAACTAATCTCCAAGCAGATCCTACCGTAGCATAAGATAGTATCAAAAGCTGGCAGGGGAGTGAAGCCGGCCTAGGAGTGTGTTTCGCTATGGCAAATATAGACTGACTAGACTACACTTCTTGGCCAGTTTGGTACTATCTTTTGCCATTGTAGGGTCTGCTTGGAGTTTACCGAGAAACTGGAAGCGGCTGAGAAACGTAACCCTGGTACAAGTACTTCATCTAGCTCATGATGGCAACATGACGAAAATAGACTTGCGTTTTGGCAAATGTAGCCAGTGTTACATCATCATCAATCACTGGGTTCTGTTACAAGGTCGTACGATAAACGATAAACGTCACAAAGTGTAACATCTAGTGAATATGCATCCATTGTACTTTATCATCTTCAAGCAGATGCATGGCGAATAGAAACACGTACAAACAAGCCAGAGTTACACATACATTGTATCTGCTTTGAGATTACATCCCTAGTCAAGTTTTTGAGAAAGAATGAGTGACCAGTTCAATACCCCAAACCATGGACTATGCCCTTGCCTATTAGAACACGGCGAAAATTTGCATCCCCAAGGGCTCGCCACCTTGACCACATTTCAGCATTTCACCACCCAAAGGGTGAAGACTCTGCAATGAAGCGTCATCAAACCTGCGGCTGGTTGTGACCAATCAAGTTCAAACCGTTTGTTTCTGGTGCTTCTCTAGTTAGCAGCTCATTAGCGCGCACTAGGGGGCGGGACAGATCCACCGCCCGGGCTAGCCCCCTTCACAGGCTTCTGATAATCTCCAAGCAGATCCTACGGTAGCATAAGATAGTATAAAAAGCTGGCAGAGGAGTGAAGCCGGCTTAGGAGTGAGTTTCGCTACCGGGGAAATGGACACCTCTTGACTGACTACACTCCTTGGCCAGTTTGGTACTATCTTATGCCATTGTAGGATCTGCTTGGAGATTAGCTTCTGAGGCACTGATTCGAGAGTTTCTAGATGGGTTAAAGTTGACTCTATGCTTGGAAAGGAAGTTTTGCCGCAACCAGGTGAGTGCGACAAAACTTCCTTTCCCAGCACAGAGAAGCTTAATCCATGTTGAACATCTCGAATCAGTTCTTCCCAAAAAAACTAAAAACTCCGCCACAGCCCCAGAAGCCTGCGAAGGAGGCCAGCCAAGGCGGGGGCGAGAACAACTTCCCTCTCCGCTCAGTTTGATCTTACCACCAAGCAGATGTAAGGATCAGGCCGGCTCCTTTTCAGTGTTATACGTTTTTGCAACATTGAGTACTTTGGAGGTAGACCGATGAAGTGCAATACTAGTAGAAAATGGTACTAAACGTTGCAAGAACACGAGCATCCCCACATCTGCTTGAAGATAACATTTCTGTCCGAAAAAACAAACAACAGGCAGCAAACAGGAGTGAAAACTGGGTCTGTCTGATTCTGTTTGACACATCAAAGTGGAAGAACACCGTCTGGAGTGCCTGGGTCAGATTTTGGTCCGAACGATATCTCGCCTCTGCGCCTGGGACGTGTTAGGGTAACGAGACCGCGAACCGGGTCTTTATTGGGGCTAAGGCGGGGTACGGTAATCCCGATAACAGATCACTCAATCAATTACTGGTTATTAGTTTACAAGATATGATACATATAGAATACAATTGCAACATGGTGTATTCCGTATCACCCGAGGTACCAGCCCGACCGAGGGCAGGATCGCCCGAAGGCCGTTCAGTCTGACATCTAGAGATCTTTCTACCCTCTCAAATAACCTCAAGATATTAAAGCAAAAACAAAACCCGTCCCAGAAACCTGCTTTGCTAGCGGAAGGTAGTATGTATCGACAGGGCATCGAGTAGCCTGAGAAGGATAGCCTCTACCAGGCTCCACAGGTCGCTGGGGAAATAGTAGAAATAGCCAATAAGTTATTTACATTCCTATGTCTGAATACTACATATTTCACGAACGATACTCGATAGCATTAGTAGATGTGACTATACCTTTAGTTCCAACAGTCTCATAATGCTAAGATAGGTAAATACATAAAAGATTATTTTGTGATTAGAAAAGATAATGACACTCATGTTTGTATGGAGTTTTTTTAAATTATCCTATATTGTTTAGTTAGTAGAGTTTTATGCTTTTTCCTGTAGTTTTTTGTTGACCATACAAAAGCCATAGTACTTTCTGTCGTGCCAATATAGCTTACATTTAAACAACAAAGCGATTATAACAGGTTTTACAGTACGGTAGGTGCCCGCATTTAGCGCAGAAACATCGCCAGTCATTCGGTACTCACACGGGAAGGCACAACCTGGGAATTAACTGTGAACCACTTAGGCACAGGTTGTAAATAGCGACTGATATGACACTGGGAAGCGTCAAGCATATGTCAACTTCGTTCGCCCGATTATACCGCAAAAATTCACATTGTACCATAACCTCGTCCTTGATCCTTTCTACCAGGACGTGCCGAGTCTTTGCTCTGAAGTTGCTTAAGACCATGTGACATATAGCCGACCATGACCTTCCAACCCTCTCCTGACCATGACCCATGACCTCCCGACCCTCTCCTGACCATGACCCATGACCTCCCGACCCTCTCCTGACCATGACCCATGACCTCCCGACCCTCTCCTGACCATGACCCATGACCTTCCGACCCTCTCCTGACCATGACCCATGACCTCCCGACCCTCTCCTGACCATGGCTGGGACATAGTCTTGAGCAGGGTCATCTGTGGTATATTCTCTACCAGACTGACTACGTTCGCTATTATAGGGAGAATAATTTGCCTGGGGAGTTTTACTAACAGAGGATATCATAAAGCGTGGACTGACTCCGCTGGCCAATCTCCCGATTTTTTTTGCCGAAATCTACGATCCCCGTATCCCCATCGGAAGGCCTGGTGGAGGCTAAATGGTCGGGAGTCGGGCTAAGATTCTCTGCTGCCAGTAGAGAGAGTTTGTGCGCTGATCACTCCCTCTCCCGGCATTGGAGGATCCTAGCTCATGTTAGCCTCGATACCAGCCTCCAGCCCGATCTCAAAAATATCCACACGATAGATATTTTTGAGATCGGGCTGGGGTCTGGTATCTGGTAAGCTCATGTTGAAAGTCGCCAATCAGTGACCCCCCCCCCCCCAAAAAAAAAGAAATAAAAGCTAGCAGTACTAGCTAGGCCACTATAAGAAATGACTACCTTACAGCATGTCCGAGCTAGGGACGTATGCTTGAGTAACACTGGCAAATTCACTTTCCCCGTGTGCTTAACTTAGACAAACCTTCTATAGCAATCACAGCAGCACCACGCCTTGCAGAAAACATTTCACGACAAGGCGTCTTCGCCAATCATGTTCCTTCCTCTTCAGGGACCCCCCAAGACGCTGACAGGTGAAGGCCGGAGGTGATGATGTCTCACGGATAACATATCTTCTCCGCCGTCTGGAAGGTTTAGGTCTAACGTCTTAGACAACTCCAGGGCCTTCAGACGTCAAGCCAACAAATATGTGATTCTTGTAACGCATGTTCTTGTTATAGCTTCTCAATTTAAAAGGTAATGGGATGACTTTTAAAGCCAATTTGCTCGGGTCGTTTCCCTATGTCACCCTATCGATGTCAAGAGAACGAATTTGCATCATTTGTGGTGTTGAATGAACATGTTGGAAAGGAGATCTGAGATCGATAGGGGTGTGTAGCCTGATTAAATCGCGCTTATAGCGGCTAGCCCAAAATGGTGCCAGTTACACCCCCGGACAGTAAGCTAGTTTAGCCTCCATAGCACGCTCTCTGAAGCCCTTTCCCGTCTTTATTGGTTCATAATACACTTTTACTGACCATTTCGTTTTGTACTGGGTCGCTTGTCCATTGGCCCCATAGGACAAGCGACCAAGTACAAAAAGAAATGGCCAGTAGAAGTGTATTTAGAGCCATAAAAAGACAGAAAAAGGCCTCAGAGAGCCTGATATGGAGGCTAAAATTATTTGGTGTGTATCTATCAGTAGCGTTGAAAATAAGAGGACTTTGGTGCTTCGTAGATGCCGGAAAGATGAAACAATGACGCAAATATGCTAAGAAGTACATGTAAAAGTCACTGACAAGTGACATGGAGATCTTACTATTGTACCTATAAACTTTCAGTCTTGCTGCCATAAATTGATCCAAACCCTTAATATACACCATCCACGGCACGCGTGCGCTCCAACACTTCAGGGCAAATGGCGGGGGATCCAAAGGACCCGTTTAAAGATCCAAGGCCACTATGTGCGGATATTAGAAAATAATTGGAGTGCGAATATATAAAGATATACCGGTATGTACACTACGGGGTAAGCCGTACGCTGCAGAAATGTAGAGTTGAAGAGAAAACGCTGACTTACTCGAAATTTCAGACGCTAATCATAACGTCATAACGATATCGCTTCATGTTAAATACTTTGGTTACGCTTCATGTAAAGTTTTCCTCCTGACACGGCGTCTGACCTGCGGTTTGCTACAAGGTTGTTTCAAGATCAAGTTCACCTTTATACAGTCTTGATATCAACCGTGGTATCCTCAAGTGATGAGATGTTTTAGCCCCGCTACGAGCGTTGACTTGACTTGGGTTCAAGCATGTATATACATATGCATGTTAAGTTAAAACTGATCAAACTGAACTCATCCTAAGAGGCATATGACAGCACAGAAAGCAAGCAAAGTAAGACTGACATTATTATGGATGAACTTCATTGCTCGACAATTATACAGTATTGCAACGTATGACAACAACTACTAAACTACATACAGATACAGAACAACAAAATACAGTATCATCAAGAGCATTATAAGGGTTACAGCTACTCTCCAAGCAGAGGTTAGGCTCCGGCTGTTTTTTAACGTTTTTTTAGTCGTTTTTATCGGGCTTTCTATTTTGTCATTTTTTCTC
>NC_049979.1:1078156-1081036 GCF_000003815.2 Branchiostoma floridae
GGGGTGAGTTCCCGAGACAGCTGCAGGTGTCAGGAAGTTGTTCTTGTGTATCCGAAGGGACGGGAACAGGACGGACTGTCTGTCTTCCGAGACCACCAAGCACGTTTTCCTGCCACGAGATGTCTAAACGTCTTAGGCTCTTTCTTTTCTGGCATCATTCATAGCCTCATTCACAAACTTCTAGCGGCAGCACTGGCTGATTCGCGATGTCAGCACAGAGTCTGCCTTTCTCGGTTTTGGTGAATCTTAGCCCATGTTGACAATTTCAAATCGGCGCCCCCCCCCCCCCCAAAAAAAAATTCAAAAAGTTTGCGAAGGAAGATAAACAGACAATCACCCGGACTCAAGGAAGAATAGTGACATAGGTCACTAATAGAGATTTGTATATTAAACCAAACCAAAACCAAACGTGCTTTAAACTTTCCTCTCCATTTTACATCGATGAAGGTTTAATAAACATCCAGGTAATGAGAGAAGCTATAGATGTTCAAGCAACTGGATAGACTTTGTAAACGTCGTTTCTCTTGTTTTAGGAACGCCGAAGTCTCTTAGGCTGATAACAAGCTTAATCATAAGCTAATCCCCAAGTAGATGCCACCGTTACATGGTCTTACATTTCCATCAGCTGCCCTTCTCACAGAAAACAGTGAAGTTCAAAGTAATTGGATACAACTTGTAAATGGTCAGACGTTTCAGATACTGAGATAGCATCAACTACTAGTATCTTTCATCAGCGACTAGACTTATACCCCTGTCACATTAACCACGATCTTCGGGCGTATCGATGGAAGATCGGCCATATTTAAGATCGCGCATTTTTCACCTGAAAACCGTCCCTGTCACATAAAAGCCATACTTTGTACCTTGTAGAACTAGTTGTTGTGCAATTATTATTATAAGCGAGGCTCGAGCGATTGCCGTAGAATCTTCGCCCGATTGATTTTCGCCAAATGTGACAAAAAGGGGTGTAACGAGGGTCGCTGACAAAAGGTGGTGGATGCTCTCTGAAACGTCTGTCCGTTTCAATTAGGGGGGGACATTAGTACAAACTTTTTGAAATACGCATTTTAAAATATGTAGATGATCTATATAAACACAGAAATCACAAAAATTAGGCAATTGTAAAACTCTAACCCCCCTGTACATACCCCTTGAAGTTTGGATACCCCCCTCGCCATGTACTTGTGTGACGTTGCTAAGGTCTGCAAGCCCTGACTGCATTACTTCAGTTCTTTTTGCAGATTTTGTGTAATTAAATGATGCATTACACTCCAAGATACCTTTCTATCAGGTTTTGGCTTAATATTCTTGGTTGCCATGGCAACAAGGCAGCAAGTATTGGGGCGAATTTCCATTATTTGGCCAAAAACAGGGAAATTATGGTAGGGCAGTAATTTGACAAGTGCTGAGAATAACAAAGAGTACCCAAATCAACTACAGAGTGTCTTTAGCTTCACAAGAATAGTGGTAAAATTTTCAGAAACTCGATGCCAAGGAATTGGGCAACTTCAAAAAGAAATATTGTTTCAAGGTTACAAAAACGCAGTTTTTTTGCCAAGCTTAAAACCAGTGTTTTTGTATATGTGTCGAGAAGTATGGACAGAAAAGCAACAGTTGACTGTTCTCTCTACTACTAAGCTCTTTTGTACATGTAAATACTATATCCAAGACTCGAAATACTTTTTCTGCATACCTGCACTGTTGCAGGTAACATTGAAAATAGCCTGCACCAGACAAATTTTACCTGTACCACTCTGAATTTTGGAAGTATATATCATACTAAAATTGTTCAGGAACCATTGCTATT
Organism: Branchiostoma floridae; assembly: GCF_000003815.2. Lineage (NCBI taxonomy): Eukaryota > Metazoa > Chordata > Leptocardii > Amphioxiformes > Branchiostomatidae > Branchiostoma > Branchiostoma floridae. The sequence goes on from NC_049979.1 coordinate 1,079,964, forward strand.
TTTTCTTTTTTACATAATATTACTTAATATATGTGGTAGTGGTAACATTCAATGCAGCTAATAACAATCCACGTACACCTACATCATATAACGTTTATGTATAAAAACCTAGTATTTGGGACCAGTGCGTGTTAGGTGCAGGTAGACATCAAAAATACCTGCACAGCTCCAATTTTACCTGCATTACCCTGTATATACCCATTACATGGACCAGTGCAGGTTAGCCGGTGCAGGTAGACACCAGAAATACCTGCACAGCTCCAATTTTACCTGCACTAACCTGTATATACTCAGTACATGGACCAGTGCAGGTTAGGTGCAGGTAGACACCAGAAATACCTGCACAGCTCCAATTTTACCTGCACTACCCTGCATAAGCAGGTAGTATTTCGAGCCCTGATATCTGTCATTGCAAGCAAGATGCCTGCGATACTGAATTTCAACAATGTTTTATTGGTACATCTATTTACAACGGAATCAAAAGAACCATAGTCAAATTTATACTCATTGATGGTGTCAATGGCGTGTAACATTGTTCAAGTACAATTTTAGGTTGACTGCAGATGGAGTTTTCGTGTTATCGGTAGTGACAGTGCTCAGTGTTCTTGAGTTGGGCCAGCTTTACACTTACAATATATCAACTTCTGCTGTTGATGTGAAAGATCCATGTTGGGTTTTCAGGGTTTGTAGTAGGTATTTGTCTCTCTTCCAATCAACAGCAATGTTTGCAATCTCTTTCCCATTGAGTCCTTGCTTCTTAAGCTCCTCTTCATTTCTCTTCCAAGCTATCAGACTCTCTGGTATCCTGCCTCATTTGCTGACTTCTCTACTGTACTGTCTAAATGATCCAGGTTCTCTTCTCTTTTTCAGTACCACTTCAGATTGGTAATTGTGGTTACCACTTGGACAATGGCACTACAGACTTCTTATTGCCTTGTCTGTTAGAACATCTCCTTATAGATAAACCCAAAGGCTGCATCCTTTACCTCCAGCAACAGTGCTCGAAATACCCACTTGCACACTTGAAAATGCATTTTGGTTGGCGCAACGTAAGTCGTAATTTAAATCCAGGA
>NC_049979.1:1081136-1089426 GCF_000003815.2 Branchiostoma floridae
AGTCCATATTTGCATGGGAAATCATACATTTGGAGGGTCAGATATCCACAATGATCTCTCCTGAAGTCAATATTCTGCCAAGGATGCCAAAGTACAATTTCTAAGGCATTAAGCATGTTTGGTAGTATAGCGTTATACTAGTTTAGTACATTGTCAACTTAAAAACTTCAGGGGGCATGTACAGGGGGGTTAGCAATCAAATATTTTCAAAATTTTTACATTTTCATATTCAGATGGACCGTCTCCATATTTCTAGGGGCGTATTTCATCAAAAACTGCATTTTTGCAAAATAGTGTCCCCCCCTATTTCAATTGCGTAAGTACCTTTCTCGTTGTGTGAGAAAAATGCACGGATGTGACAAACACGACAAGCCAAGGCACACGTGTGCCCGGGGATCAGTCTCCGTGTCGACTCCGATCCAGTGACACAGTCCAGCCGTCGATGAGGACGTCAGGAGAGTCGTGCGGAGTTGGCAATTAAAGACGCGCCCGAAGCAGTCCCGCCTTAAAAGGAATCCCTTCTAAGCCCCAGAAATCTTCAAACGGCTCCCGCGTGGCACGGCGTCAGACCCGCGGTTTGCTACAAGGTTGTTTTAAAGTTTGCTACAATGTTGTCTCAAGATTAAGGTCAAGTTCGCCTTTATACAGTCTTGATATCAACTGTGGTATCCTCAAGAGATGAGGTGTCTTTGATAGCCCCGCCAGGAGTGCTGACTTGACTTGGGGAAGGTTCATACATGACTGCTGCATATCTAAACTGATCAAACCGAACCAACAGCGTGCAACCGGAGATTTCTTGCCCCGAGACATGCGGTATGATACAACCATGCTTCAGGATTTCACCCAGATACTCTTCTAACATGTCTAAGATCGCCCGAGGTGTTTTGGCGAGATGTCTCATCTACTTAGCCCTAGCTACTTCTGTTGACTTAAAACAAACGTCAAACTGAACCAACGGCGTGAAACCAAAGCTTTGTTACCACGAGACTTAAGCTTTGACACAAGGATATCTCAAGATTTCAACCAGATACAGGCTTTAAGATCACCTATGGTGATCTTGTGAGTTTTCTTAGCCTCAGCTACTTGTGTTGACTTAACGTGTAGTGAAACAAATGTCAACCTGAACCTACGGCATGAAAGCAAAGCTTTGTTTTCCCGAGACTTGCGGTTTGGTACAAGGTTGTTTCAAGGTTTCACCCAGATACAGTTTATAAAGATCACAAGCGGTGTTGTCTAGAGATGTAGCCCTGGCAGCTACTAGTGTTGGTTTAACTTTCGAAAAATATCTGGCGGTTAAACTGATCAAACCGAACCTATGTAGCGTCAGACGGAAGCTTGCTTTGTTGCCCTGAGACTTGTGGTTTGATACAAGGTTGTTTCAAGGCAGGGTTTGACCCAGACACACTTCTAAGATCGCCCGGGGTGTTCTAGCGTCTTAGCCACAGCTACTTGAGTTGACTTATCTTGTAGAGAAACAAATGTCAAACTGAACCTACGGCGCGAAAGCAAAGCAAAAGTTTGTTGCCACGAGTCTTGCGGTTTGATACAAGGTTGTTTCAAGGTTTCACCCAGATACAGTTTATAAAGATCACACGTGGTGTTGTCTAGAGATGTAGCCCCAGCTACTAGTGGTGGGTTTAACTTTTGGAAAAACATCTGGCGGGTAAACTTGGATCAAACCGAAACCTTGTCGCGGCAGAACGAAACTTGCTTTGGCTGCCTCGGAACCTTGTGGGGTTGAATTCAAGGGATGTTTCAAGGGTTGTACCGCCAAATACACCTTCTTAGAATCGCCGGGGCTTGTTCTAAGCGAAATGTCCTTAGCCTCCTCTTTGTAGTGGAAACTTGGGAAGGGAAACAAAATGGTCAAAACTGGAACCCTACCGCCGTGAAAGAGCAAATCTTTTCTCGGGGTTTGAAATCGAAAATCCTTTTGGCGGGGTTTTGATACAAGGTTGTTTCAAGATTGTACCCAGACACACTTCTAAGATCGCCCAGGGTGTTGTAGCCCCTAGCGTCTTAGCCACAGCTACTTCTGTTGACTTAACTTGTATAGAGAAACAAATGTCAAACTGAACCTACGGCATGAAAGCAAAGCTTTGTTTCCATGACACTTGCGGTTTCGGGCACAAGGTTATTTGAAGATTTCGCCCAGATACAAGAACACCCGTGGTGTCCTCTTGAGACGTAGCCTCAGCTACTAGTGTTGGCTTAACATTTTAAGACCAACTGTCGCGGTTAAACTGACCAAACTTAATCTACATCCCGAGACTTGCTGTTTGATTCAAGGTTGTTTAAGAGTTTCACCCAGATACAGTTCTAAGATCGGCCGTGGCGTTGTAGTGAGATGTCTTAGCCCCGCAATTTGCGTTGACTTGACTTGGGAAAACCGAAGCTTTGTTGCCTCGAGACTTGTAGTCTGATACAGTTGTAAGAAGTCATAGGGGCGAGTAGAACAGAAATAAACAATATAGACAAATATCCTGACCGACCCGGGAATCGAACCCGGGTCCTCAGGATCACAACGCCAGCAGTCTAAATGACTGAGCCAAAAGCCTGACAGTCGTTTGGCATGGTCAGTTAGCACTACTTCAACCCCCCACTGTTACACAATGTTGTTTCAAGGTTTCACCCAGATACAGTTTATAAAGATCACACGTGGCGTCTTTTTGAGTTTCCTCAAAAGTCAAAGCTGTGCTGACTTTGAAACAAGTAGGGAGTAGAAACAGACAGAAACAATATATTCACATATCCTGACTCCCGAGATTCGAACCCGCGCCGCCAGATCACAAATCCAGACGCTAAACCGTTCGGCCAAAAGGTTTATAAGCCGTTTGGTGTCTTCAGTTCAGCAGTCTTTGAACCCGACTGTTACAACTTTACCGCTGTGGGAAGAAATGTCTAGTAAAACTGTTCAAACCGACGTTACAGCGCGGGATCCGCACTTTGTTGCCTTAAACGGTTTGAAGAGATTTTCCTATCTGGGCTGGCTGTTGGCTTTTCGGTCTCAACACAGGAGTCGTAAAATCCACGTTGTTACGATCCAGGGCTGCCAGCTGAGTTTATGTTCCAGAGTCCAGAAGTTCAAACACATTTGTAGCCTACTATCCAGCCGTAATATAACTTTCGAGTCTGTTCTTTCGTTCTTTCGTTCGTTCGTTCGTCCCATAGCCTTTTTAATCAGCCGTAGGGGCAGCACAACATGTTGTGCTGTATCAATAGGCATTTTAGTCCCCTGGCGGCGCCTATGTCCTATCTCTTCTTTCCTCTCCGCAAATTTGACGGAAAAGACTCGGGAGCTATAATACGGCTGGATACTAGGCTAACACATTCGGCCTCCGGTTTTAGTGGCCAGGCCTCTAGGCGAACTGGACAAATGGTGGACCCAAAAAGTGGGAACATTTCATCAAAGGACTTAGTATAAAATAAACTTTTTAAGTAACTAAAATTAAGAAATTTTTTCCATTGAAACCAGCATTAGAATCCTGTGTATAGTGACCACCTGTCCAAGCAGACCAGGTGTCGTCGGTCCCTTGTGTGGCGGTCTTCTTAGGCAGGTTGTACTGTCCACACTATCCTTATACCCCTGTCACATGTGGCGAAAATCGATCGGACGACGATTCTGCGGCAATCGCCCGAGCCTCGCTTATGATAATACATTTATTAGACAACAAATGTACAAGGTACAAAGTATGGCTTATATTTGACAGGGACGGTTTTATGTGAAAAATACGCGCAACCCTCTTAAATATGGCCGATCTTCCATCGATACGCCCGAAGATCGTGGATAATGTGACAGGGGTAGTATCTGGGTTGTGCCAGTGCTTGTGCCGCGTCTATCACAATCATTCATTCAATTTCCCTGTCATCTCCAACCTGAACTTGAACCCTTTGGACATAAAACATGGATATTTCTTTCATTATTCATGACATTTTGACACCTTGATCGCCCCCCTCCCACCTGAGCGCTGCCACAGGGGAGACGTCATCATGACGTCATCATGACGTAACGTCTGCATCGGCAGGCAAGTTCACGGTCAGGGCGCCAGGTCAGCCTCCACACACGGCCATGCTGTTCGGTCTATTTCTAAGCGTATGTTTTGAGATTAAAGTTTGTTTTATACGTATTTTGAACGCCTTTTTTTACTTCTTTCTGCGCAAAACACTTCTGCTTGCAGATGAATGGTCCACACAGCTGGCGAGGCCTGCCCAGGAGAGTCTGCGGCGGTGTTGTGGTGTGGGACAGTCTAGACGGGTGGTGGGGAATACGGGTAGCCTCCATAGCAGGCTCTCTGGGGCGGGTGGTGGGGAATACGGGTAGCCTCCATAGCAGGCTCTCTGGGCGATTTTACCTTCGCCAAGAAGGTTATATTTTGGGTAGCAAATTTGTGTTGTGTCCCAATATGTTGGTCAATTGCATGTAACTCGAGTAGCTGTGGATGAAATTTCCTGAAATTTGGTATTTAAGCAATGGTTGCAGGAACAAATGTATTGTTCGAAAACTGTTCACCTGGCACTTTCCGTCGGGACTGCAGCGGAGTGAGTTTGTGTGTGTGACTTGAGTCGTTGTGGATCGTTTTACAAGGTATTTGGTAGTTAAGTTTTCGTCTTTTTTTGCTCATAATGCACTTTTGCTGCTGGTCATTTCTTTTTGTACCGGGACGTTTGTGCCGCCGACCGGTAGAGCCTGCATGAATTCGGCGTCTCAAAGCGAGAGGAGCAAAAAATAAAAAGAAAAGACGAAAAAAATACCCAAAGAGCCTTCCATGGAGGCTAGAACACGGTCAGGTTTGGGACTGTGCGCTTTACGACTGAACAGAAATATGTGATGTGATCACTTGTTTGGAATATCAGAAATGCCACCGGCTGGATTTGTACTTATAAATGGAAAGCTGAAGACTCGCTAGGGTATCCATATGTGGGAAACGTGAATGTGCTCGCTGGTCCTTCCAGCAGATTTCAAAGTTTATGGACCTTTTGGGAGTAGCCTATATAGCAGGCTCTCTCTGCCGCCCCCCCCCCCCCGTTTTTAGGGAGCATAATACATATGCTGGCCATTTCTGTTTGTACTAGGTTACTTGTGTAAATATAACTGGACTGTAGAAAAATCACTGGACAGAAAAAGTGTATTACAAGAAAAAAGCCCCCAGAGATCCTGCTATGGAGGCTATTTCGGAAGATTGCGTGCAGCGCTACGACACATACACTCCTAGCGGTTTTAAGTCTAACTACACTCTACCTTCACGTTGTAAATGCACCTGTCTTGGATCTGGCAAAGTTGCGGAAGTCAGAAACAGCAAAACCAAAATAAATCGTGATTAAGACGACGTATGAATCTACAACAGCGGTCACACGCTTAGGTCATGCTGCTTGTGCAGGTTCAACAAAGGGAAAATAAATCATTAAAAACTGCGGTTATTTGTCACGGATTTATATCGGATTTGATTAGAAAGGATTTTGTTTGTAATATTTCTGTCATGACCTAGAAATTCCTATGTAACAGGCAATGACTGATAAACGTACCGATAAAAAGACACGAACGTTACGATAAAACGTTTAGAGCAGAAAAATACCAATATGTGAAGTAATTTTCAACAATAACAGCAGTAATTAAGTACGTAATCAACCAATGATTCTTGCATGACCGCAAAATAACAAATACATGTGCTGACAGAAATGCTTAGGTCTTATATTTCGTCCAAATATGTCGATCGCTTTCCTGTGATTATTTCCTGACAGGTTCTCGGAACACCACACCAGGGACACCAGCTCTGGACGACCTACAAAATATCTGTCGCCATGGAAACCGAAACAGTGGAAAAGAATCTTTCGGCGTGGTTGAAAAGAAGAAGAGGAAAAAAATCCGGGCGGAATTCTCGTCGGTATTTCGGCCATGTAAATGTTATCGTAATGACACATTCTGGAGCACGCAAACAGGGATATCAGTTGATTTCCAGGAACTAGTGTGAAGAAAAAAAAGTCGTGTCCGACTTAACTGTATGTCTGGTTGCCCTATTTTGGGCTGCGATTGGTCTCTAAACAGAGGTTTGACCCATTTTCAAAAGCTTGTTCATGTTCGTAGGCGTTGCTCGGCCGTACCAAGGCTATACGTTCACGGTCTCCACATCGACTCCCCAGGCAAGAAGATGTGTGCTTCTGGGCGGTTTTATATAGTCATTATATTTTCAATCCATAGAGTCCATTCCAAGACACCATGCGGATGTTTGTGGCCATTGTTTAGAATTGATTTTAAAGTTTTGTAATTATATGTCTAGGACATTTGATACTTCAGAAATATTTGTAACACTGTTTCAACTTTATAAATATTTCCCTGGTCCTGTAAAACTTTGGAAATATTCATCGTGTGGAATTGGATACTTCTAATGGTTTCTAAATAATGATAACAGCATTCTACCGGTACCATTATTTACCATTTTCTACCATTTTTTGTAAATGGTTCAGTGGGCTGGGAAGATAGCAATTCACACATCCTTGCAAAGTATGGTTGGGTGCCATGCAACAATGGCCCACCACAAAAGATCCACCAGTGAAATCTAAAAATATACGGATACAACAATGGGGCTTACTTTTATGGGGGCAATAAACTAATTTAACCATTTGGCGAGGTTTACTATTTTTTGTAAATATTTGTAAACATCAAATAATCACACAGAGGTTTCACAATTATTCTAAATAAAGATATTTTGTACAGTTACTTTCAAAATGTTTCTAAAATATTCAAAGGAATTCAAATATATGAGTACTTTCTCAGTCAATTTTTTAAAAATAATTTAATTATTGTGGCACAGATATTCTTTTATTCAAAATAATTCAGACTAATTATAAATATCGCCTAAAAACCCTCATGGTGTCTTGGAATGGACTCTACTACAGTATGGATTGCAATATATCAAATGTTTTATTGCAAGTTCATGCCCATGGGGCTGATTGCAAGTGAACAAAGACTAGATACATGAAATGAATGAATGTGGTCTAAATATATGTAGATAATCTAAATTCTAACATACAAATATTAAGTGGATGAATGTACATACGGTACAGAATAGGGTGTGTATTTTATATTGTGCTTCTTATAGGTCAGTTTTTGGACGGGAGACCACCAATGAAGACTGGATGCTGTAGCCGGACCAAGAATTCACGAATTCGTCTTTTGGAATCGACGTAAAACGGTGGTCCCGTGTTCAAGGAGGCGCCTCGAGCACGTAAATCAGCCTCATCACTGAAAAGATTGGATTCACCAGATGTATCATCGAGAAGAGGGGAGTTGACAGCAACAACCTGGCAAGTCATTAGGGCGAGGTCTTGCGATTATCGTACGATGTTGATGCCATAGGATTTTCAAGCAGGCTGTGACAGAACCAACTATCGAGGTACAAGGTACAAAGTATGGCTTACATGTGACAAAGACGGTTTGCAGGTGAAAAATACGCGCAACCCTCTGTCGATCTTAAACATGGCCGATCTTCCACCGATACGCCCTAAGATCGTGGATGATGTGACAGGGGTATAACACAGCTGCTTGAAGATTACCTTTAAAATGATCCCTTCTGGAAACAGCCAGGACGTAATAACGTAACAATGCAGCCAGCGCTGTAACTTGGTGTAAGCTCGGGTCTGAAGCTGTTCCTTTGAAACAGGATTACCCCGTCTGACCCCCAAGTCTGACAGATCAAGTCCTGAACATGATACTTTCCACAATACCTTCGCACAGATTCATAGTAATATAGAAGGAGGGTCTGGGAAGGCTTGAAAGTGTGTGTGGGTAATCTATACCAGACTAGTAATCATCCGGGGGACTTTGTCCAAGTTGGGAATAAAAGTCTAGTAGGAGTTAATTGACCTAGGGGTGAACTGTTCGGCCGGCGGATAGCTGGATGGACTGCAAAAGACTGACTGAGATCCCATGGCAACTTTTTTGTCCCTATTTGACCAAATACTTCTATTTTGTAGTCTCCAAGCAGACCCTACGGTGCCTTAGAAATAGTATCAAAGCTGGCAAGGCCCGTTTGACTCCCTTAGCCGGCTATCTCCCTTTGGCCGGCTATACTCCTTTGCCAGCTTTGATATTGTTTCCAAGGCACCGTAGGGTCTGCTTGGAGACTACTCTTTTGTTCATCCAGCTGACATGTCTGCTTGGAGACTAGTGTGTGGGATGGGGGAGGGGTAGCGGGTCGCCGGCGTTAGAACCATTCATTGTATGTTGAAACTAGAGTTCAACGACACATACCTTTGCCAATAGGGCTCTGGTAGCCTGGCGTCGGTTCAATAC
>NC_049979.1:1089526-1093399 GCF_000003815.2 Branchiostoma floridae
ATCATTTGCATAATAAAGGGGTATTGATATTCCTTCCTTATTAGCTAAAAATGTGACAAGTTTGAAAGTCCTATAAGGAATGCAGGGGATTTACAAACTTTTCTCATAAATTATGCAAATTAGCAGTCGATTGCCATAATTATAATTCCATCATGTAAGTCTTCCCTTTGGCTATCTACATACCAAAAACCATGACGATCCGTCAACACGTTTATATTTTCTCATTAATTATGCAAATGAGGCCGTCATTTGCATAATTAATATGCATTGATATTTCTCTCTTCCTCATCTATATATGTGACAAGTTTGAAAGTCCTATCATGAAATGCAGTGGATTTATAAACTTTCCTCATTAATTATGCAAATTAGTTGCTGATTTGCATAATTGGTATTTCATTGTGTACATTGTTACTTGGGCTATCTACATACCAAAAACCATGACGATCCATCAACACGTTCTCGAGTTATTCTCGTCCAAAGTTTGAAAGGAAATCGGCGACTGCAGTTCCAAACAAGCCGCTAGGGGGTCCAAACTTAAAGCACTTCCTCTCTGCACCAAGGGCTATATACCACTCAAAAATCATAACCACAGCAGGTCCAGAACACGAGATAAAAAAAATTGAGGTTTTGCTGCAGTACCTTAGCAAGCCGCTAGGGGGCCCATTATCGAACTTGACCTTCGTTTTCCCGACCCCTACCCACCTACCAAATATTATTGGGATCCATCAAAGGCTTCTTGAGTTATACTGTTAACACACAGACAGACAGACAGACACACAGACTCACAAGCCTAAAACATAACCTTAGCCATTCTGGCAAAGGTAATAAACAGCCCATCCAAAGAGGCATACTATAGTTACCTGTAGCGTGATCACTTCCAGAGCTGGTCATGCGATCGTCTGTGTCACCGACCAAGCGACAGCGCAAAAGGACAAATTAGTAAAGCCCCACAGATGAAGAACTGCGCATGCGCTCTGCTTCCATAACGACAGATTTACAGCCTTCTGTCTGGTCAGGGTCACCTGAGGTCACGCCGCGGCCCTGTCATTACGCGCCCCTGATGGCGGGAAAATAGGCTCTGATGGCGGGAAAATATGCGACAATTGCGGTCGGATTTCCTGTCGCATCGTAAAACCAAACAGCCGGATAAAACGCGGATTCTTCTTCTTCTTTTTTGTTCTGCAAATGCGATTCAGTCTGATCGCTCGAGTGCGAAGAAGAGAAGCGGGTTCAGTTTGGGGTCACATACGTGTGGGAACTTTTCTTAAACAGTTCTTGATACAAATTTAGATCTGGTGACTCCGTGCAAGGATGAAAGCTCCTTGCTATTAAGACACACCTTCTGCTAAGATCATCGAATCAATCTATCATAGAAAATGTGGGACATTTCATTTTCAACTGTTTTCAAAAAAGAAGCCAAACCCCGCAATAGTAATGTAGGTTTTAGAATCGTACTCGATATTCTGTATGTACATACAAGCAGTTAATCTTTGTATGTTAGAATTTAGATTATCTACCCTTTTTCAATTACTCCATGTATTTGATTTTGTTCACTTGCAATTAGCCCCATGGGCATGAATTTGCAATAAAACTTTTCAATTAAACAAAACTTTTAGAAGTCGTAACCGGTTGTTGGGGAGGGCGGGATATGATATAAGAAAACGGTCATAATTTTTCCCAACAATTTCTGCTTGGACAGTAGGATGCCTCTACCTGAACAACATGTCGCTGAAAAAAATTATTAGTGGTAGAAATTGGCCGAATAGACAGATAAAATGACAGACGAGTATACGTGTGCAGGCCAAGAGTAGTCTGTGTAACATCAAGGAGGTTGAAATCCCCTCTTTCAACCTCCTTGGCAACATAAACTCTGTTGTCCGGGGCTGTAACTGGTGGACGTGGGGCGGGCTGCTATAAGCGAGATTTAATCAGGCTAGGCCAAGAGATGCAGTTGACAACAACTAGTACTAGTATTAACAATTATGTCGCCAACTGTACTTTCTAGCCAGCTAAAGGCCATCTGCCTATCTTGCCAATTTCTGCTATTTTTCCAGCGACATTTAAAGCCAGGTAAAGGCTAGCGACGATGTGTTGTGTCGGTAAACCGTACACACTACTGGTACTACTGGCAGGGGCTCCGGTCTGTCGGGGTCCCGTGTTTGAGGAGAGACACACCCTGCTCTCCAAGCAGATCTTACTGCAAAGGGGGCAAAATCCTAGCATCCGGCCAAATCTTCCAATGTGACAGCAGGACTGTTACGATTATCACTTCGCAAGATCTTCTAGGAGACTACCAGACCCAGCGTACGTTAAAGAACCCACCACGCCCTTCTTTAAGTGTGAAGATACGCTAATCTCCAAGCAGATCCCACGGTACCACAAGATAGTATCGAAGCTGGTCAATGAGTATAGCCGGCCAAAGGGAGTCAAACACTCCGGTGCCCGTTTGACCAATCTTATGGCACCATGGGATCTGATTGGAGATTAAAGATACCCCACAATCATGTGCAATGGCAAATTATATTACCTATACAAGTTTCCTTGCAAGTCTTGATCAACTATCTCCAATTCACCTGACCACAAGCACAGCCCACATTCCCTAATCTCCAAGCAGATCCTACGGTAGCATTAACTAATATCAAAAGCTGGCAGAGGAGTGAAGCTGGCCTAGGAGTGTTACGCTATCGGTGCCTGTTTGACTTAGTCTCCAACCAGATCCTGCGGTGCCATAAGATAGTATCAAAGCTGGCCAAGACGTATAGCCGGTAAAGGGAGTCAAACGGGCAACGGTAGCGTAACATTCCTAGGCCGGCTTCATTCCACTGTCAGCTTTGACACTAGCTAATGCTACCGTAGGATCTGCTTGGGGATTACGCATTCCCTGCTCACCCGAGCAAAGTTTATGATGATTCCTGACATATCTACCTGGATACGGGAGGGACAGGCCCAGAATACGCAGAATTCTCCAAGCGTTACTTACATTTTAGCTATAGTCGTAAAACCTGCTATGTACAACATAGAGACAGACGCAGCATACGCAGAATTCTCCGTGCGTTACTTAGATTTTAGTAATACTAGTCGTAACGCCTGCTATGTACACCAAAGTGTTGGATGACGACATTCCCGTGCAACGTGTCTCCGTCTCTAATAAAGGGAGTCGATTTCTGTAGATTCATTGATCGTTTGATTTTATTAAAATAAGTTCTAAAAGCAACAATCGTCCATTCTTGTAACTTGGACCCGAGACAGTAAGACAAAAATGATCACACCTATCATCTTTAAGTCTATATTGTCATTACGAGGCGTCATCCCGCCCCACTCAGACTGAAAGAATGCGCCTATATCTGTATATGTATCTGTACCTCTATCTTTATCTTTATCTGCACCTTTATCTGTATCTGTATCTGTTCAGCGTCCTTGGAAACATAAATTCTCGATCCTGATGAAAGAACCGCTCATTTCCCACATAACTTCCCGCGTTACGGGATCACTCGCTTCACTTGTTTGTGCCGTAGGAAACGGTAATATCCAAGGCAAGCAGATGCTGGGGAGGAAGTCGTACTCTCTAAGCAGAGGTTAGGCTCCGGCTGTTCTTTTTTAATTTTTTTTAGTCGTTTTTATCGGGCTTTCTATTTTGTCATTTTTCTTGAAGTACGCCAGCCAAACGTTAGGTTTTGACACAGCAAGATATAAAGTGAAAATAGAAAGCCCGGTAAAAACGACTGACAAAAGCGTTAAAAAAACAGCCGGAGCCTAACCTCTGCTTGGAGAGTAAGGAAGTCGTAACTCTTTCTCATTGACCAGCCTTTCTGACGTCATGACAGACAGGTATTACTTTCCAAGCAGAGGTGCGGCCCCGCCACTCACTCACTC
>NC_049979.1:1097864-1102292 GCF_000003815.2 Branchiostoma floridae
CTTCTCTAATCTAGACTGCTGTGAATGGATTTAAAGTTTTATACCCATGTATCTGTTGGTATGACTTACTTAGATCTGTTGATTTTTCATTCTTTAGTTTTTTTAGTAGGTTCCAGAACGCTGTTGGGTTTTTGTCCTGCAGATTTTGTAGTTGTGTTAAAAGATAGTTTTCATGTTCCCTTTTACGTTTTCGAATAAGTTTGTTAAATTCTTTCTTTTTCCTGAAGTAACTGCCTCTTATGAACGGGTTTTTTGGGTTGCGCACAAGTAGATATCTTAAATTTCGTAGCTCGTTTCTCGCCTCAAAGCAGGATTTGTCAAACCACCGTTTGTTTCTTTTAGATTGTTTCGATTTCATCTTATGTTTTACTTGCAAAGACATTCTGCCCGCTGTCACTAATATTTCTTGAAACTCTTTTACTTTTTGGTCTAAGTCTGCTTTTGTTGTTGCACTATTAAGACTAAAAGACGAGAAGTCTTTTAATTTCTGAGTGATTATCGGGCAGTTTAATGCATCTATAAATTTTTGGGTAGAGTCTGGACCCCAAACAAATCTCTCTGGGAAAAGACGTGAATTTGATTTTGCTACTTTTACATGTTCAAATGAACGTGATGCTGACCTAATATTTAATGAGACCATACAATGATCTGAAAAGTCTGTTAATGGGTGTACTTTGAACATACTGATGTTATGAAATAGTGTACTGCTGGCGATTACATAGTCGACCGTGCTACAGCCTGTATCTTACACAGGGAATGAAATACTAGTATAAATAATGTCAATGCTCTTGTAACCGTACACCAGACGAACTTGCCTGTCATCCATAGAGTTGCGGCCAGACTGGCATACATAAGGATTATATGTGGCCACCAGGATAATTGCGCTTTGAAAAGGAGCACCTTATTGTCGAGATATTGTCACAATGCGCAGGACTCTCGCCTATTGTAGGCTGGCTAATAATAAGGTGTTCGGCAGCACGACTTTGGGTGGTTCAATGCAGACGTCATCGGGGTCATTATTTTAAAACCAGAAAGACCCAGGTGTTAGTAAATGGTCCCTGGAATAGGGACATGAGCTCTAGGTGTTAGTGGTTGATCCCTGGAATAGGGACATGAGCTCCAGTCCAGGTGTTAGTGCATGATCCCTGGAATAGCGACATGAGCTCTAGGTGTTAGTGGTTGATCCCTGGAGTAGGGTTTAGCACGTAATTCTGTCCATCATGGTGAGTTCTCAAGGTCTCACATGCAGAAAAGAAGGTGACGATCGGGTATCTTCGCCACTCCTTGCTAGTACTATCACGTAACCACAAACCACATTACAAAACACGAATCCCTTGCTGCCACGTACAACTGCTGCTATATTCAATTTCTGCTATGAAAGCAAGGAGGAGGGGTGGGAGGCCTCTGCAAGAAAAAGACGATAAGACCGATAACTGTACATATTTGTGATTTACCCGTACGACATCTGCTTGGATGTAAACAGCGACAATACTGTACTAGTAGTAGTTGTATGTCGTCGACGTGCCCTTCTCAGCTTCTGTCTATGACGTGACAAATCGCACCAGTATTGTGTAGCTTCTTGTGAGTCGAACTACATGTAGAAACCAGACTAGTGCCTGTAATCTCTGGGTGGAGAACCCAATAATACACCTTACAATACCTGCTTGAAAAAAAAAAAAAAAACCGCGTCAGAAGTTTGTCGACGACGCGTATGTGTCCTGCCTCCTACCTATGACCGCGCCAGTACGTACTAGCAATGTGCACTTGTGGCTACTTTTGCGTTACACGTGGAAAAGACTAGGATCCAGACTTGCTACTGTAAGTCTATGACTGGCGAACCCACTCAGAACTACACACGTGTCTGCCATGTATGAGTAGGAAACTACTCACCTATATAAAACGCTTCCTGCCGGGTGTGAGGTTCTTCCTATGGCCCCTGGTCTATCCTTTCGCTCCTGTGTTGCTCCTGTGACGCGAGCAAGTGTTCTGAACTTCTGTCCTGACCGCCAGCTAGCCTCAATCGTGCCAGAACCAACAGCGAAAGCACCGGTAGTTCCGTGCAAGGAGAACCTACTAGAATAGAACCCCGTGTGTCCGCCCGTGTTACCACCACTTCAGACGGAGTCGGCCGGGGCAGGTTTGCCGTCCATGTGCGCCCACCACGCCCGCCGCGTCACGCAGAGCACAGCCGCATGCAAATCGCCCCACAATGCCCCGCACAATGCGCCGTAAGTCCGCGCGATTTGTAGCCTTCCGACGCGCGTAATGTGGGGCTGTCTTGTCACGGATTCTCCAAGCAGAGGTTGGGTCGCGGAGACATAGTAGTGGTCGGGATTTTTTTCCCTCAGGAGCGAGAGGAGAGAGCCGGTAAAAATCCCGACCACTACTGTGTCTCCGCGACCGAACCTCTGCTTGGAGATTATTGTCATGGACATCGGGACAGTTTATTACTACTAGCTTGACTACGCTAGCTATTTTAGGGAGAATAACTTGCCAGGGAGCTTTTGCTACCTTAGCTTGGACTGACGCCCCTGGCCATTTTTTTTTACCAAATTCTACTATCCTCGTACCCCCGTAGCAAGGCCTGTTGGAGGCTAACACTACAGTTTAGCACGGTACAGTGACTAGTGCGGGTTTCAATTGCATTGCTATTGATACACATTATTCACCAAGAGATAGCGATAGAAGAAAATTAAATCGACGAGTGCGCTGAAGACTATCAGGATCAGTATAAAGGTAAACATATAACGGTGAGTATGTGGAGTAGACCGCACTTTTGGACCTTGACGTTTGTCACAAGACTCTTAACTTAATCTATTTAGCGAACAGCCTGTACACATCTTGTCTGATCAAACCGAAGTTACGATTCACCCTCGAGACCCTTGGAACTTCGGTAGCAAAGTTTTCAACCCTCGAACTTGAAACCAGGGGCAGCATTTATCTTAAGCAAATCGCAAGACACTAAATCTTAAATTAAGGGGATCCGAACCTCCTTGAATGAACGGGTACCTTACAAGTGTGCATTCATGCCACTACGAGACCGGAGTGCTGTGATAAAAAACGGCGTATGTCTGTAAAATGAAAACAACGGTCTTTGAACAAATACGGCCCACAAAACGTTTAAAATTACTGCCACGGTGCACCGTGCCGGCTGTAATTTTCGCGCCGGTCGTTTTTGAAGTTCGGGTCGGCTCGGCATTCCTCGGGCGAGGCTGTCGGTTTCCGAGTGACAGGTGTGACGTCCGGCCGGGTATGAAGGACTTTATGGACACAGGACGGGTATGATTTAATAGCGACTGTCGTCAAGGTTTTACCCGGCTAATCCCCAATAAAAAAAAAGTTCAATCTAGGAATAGTAACAAGAAACATTCAAAGTTTTCAATTCCTAATAAAAAATGGTTAAACTTAGAAGCTGTAAAAAAACCCACAAATAAAACAAGAGTTCAATCTAGCTATAGGAACGAGAAAATATCAAAGTTTTCAATTCCTAATAAAACAGGTAGAACCTTATAGAAGCTGTAAAAACATCCAGAGCAAGGATATCCTAGCCTTGACATCGTTTTCACTAAAAGAAACTTAAAACTTTAATAGAAACTAAAGACAGTCAACGTCGACCATATGACAGATCAAGAACATGCCCTTGCACTGGGTAAACACAGTGCTGATGGGAAGAATAAGAAAATGTCACATTCTTCCAAACCATTTCTTCCAAATGAAAGGAATATTTCGCGCGCCTAGTTCGTCAATTTTGAGCCAAAATAATGGGACAAAATCCGCGATAACAAGACCTGGCGACGACTGTGGCCATTTCGCTGTCTGCGCCTAAAGCCGGGCGGTCTGTAGTTCGCCGCTAATCATGGGGTACCCCGTCTGGCATGTCTGCTATTCTGGTGCGGCCGTGCCGCTGATTGTGACGAACATGAAAACCGCCGCCCACAGCTCATCTTTCTGTCCCTGATACCTTAAGTACAGGTTTTACTGAGAACTGAGGTGTTCTCACCGCATCGAAACTAGCCTGGATACCAGACCCCAGCCCGATCTAAAAAATATTTAGATTTTTTTTACCAGGCCCTGGCTGTACTCCTCCCCATATAGCCGAATAAATCAAATCAAACCAAATCAAATCAAATCAGATCGGGCTCCTAGGCTTATTACCCTTGCCAAGAAGGTTATGTTTTCGGAAAAATGACGCTGGATGTGTGTGTTTGTTCGCGCGCGCGTGGTGTGTGTGTGTGTGTGTGTGTGTGTGCGCGCGCGTGTGTGTGTGTGTGTGTGTGTGTGTGTGCGTGTGTGTGTGTGTGTTTGTGTGTGTGTGACCGTATGTGTGTGTGTGTGTGTGTGTGTGTGCGCGTGTGTGTGTGTGTGTGTGTGTGTGAGTGTGTGTGTGTGTGTGTGTATGATCGCGCGCGCGTTGTGTGTGTGTGTGTG
>NC_049979.1:1102869-1105278 GCF_000003815.2 Branchiostoma floridae
TTTCTTTATCGTTTTCTTTATGTCTTGCGGCCGAATCTCTACTTGACGAGTAGCCAAGTACATTGTAACAAGGTCATGAGAAAATATGATCGAGAGAAATGAATGTGTGCAAATTAAAGTATCCAAGGAACATAAGCTAACATCAGAAATAAAAGATAACTCACTATAACTAGACCGGCTTCCCAAGCACACAGCGGCGGCGGATTTACTATTGCAAAAAAGGAATTTTCTTGTTTTGACTTGTCAAACCCCAAACGTTGTTTATAGCTGTTTAATGAAGACGTCTTCGCCTATCTCCTTCAGACATCTGACGTCAGTACAAGGACTCTCGGTAGTTACACTCTACAATCACAGACGAGAACAGCAATCTCCAAGCAGGTATGTGGTTTAATGTAATGATGATAATGATAATGATAAAGTTTACTGCAAATCCTTGCCCGTGGGCTCATTGCATAAGAGATTCAAACAGTGTAAAAACAGTATCACAAGTGTCTGCTCTAGTCTAAAGCTAGAAAAAGCTAACTCTAGATCCTGGGTTATTGGGTTCGACTTTTTCGAAGATAGTGGAAAACGAAAGATCCCACCTTTTCTATTATGTGTGGGTTTAATACAGGTTGCTCTTTGTACCTCGTGGATTGTTGTACGATACCCGCCTTGCGATACTACAACAAACTGCAGATTCCACTCCCTTCGTAAATTGTAGCCTATTGTTAATCTCCAAGCAGATCCTACAATGGCATAAAATAGCACCAAACTGTCCAAGGAGTGTAGTCAGCCAAGAGGTATACATTTGCCATGTAGCGAAACACACTCCTAAGCCGGCTTCACTCCTCTGCCAGCTTTCTCTATCTTTAATATGCTACCGTAGGATCTGCTTGGAGATTAGCCTATTGTAGCCTATTGAAGACCAAAAGCCTGCTCGGGATTCTTGGATGTTGGTGAAAACAGGCTTTATAAACAGGCTCATAGAGTTTATAGAGGCAGCAAACTGTACAGTAAGCCTCAGAGGGTAACCAGGGGAACCTGCCATGGAGGCTGACAGAATAATTACCTTCTTGCTATAACGTTAACACAGTCTTCATCAGACAAACTAGCTATAGTAGCCACGCTAGGAACGCCGGCTGAAAAATATTAGACTTTAACCAAGTCGAAGTAAGAAAAACAATTCTGAGACAGCTACGGAGGCTATAAATTCGGCCAGGCCGGAGTCTGGAAGAGACTAGCCCCATCACCACCGCCGGGACGCAGCCACGTTTGGCCGGGTTCATTCAATATAGATGAGCGGACAATTATGACTCATGCCCGATTACCTCGACTCTGGAGAAATCAGGCGCGAACCGGGACTCAAATTAAACAGCGCACAACAATATTCATTACAACCCTGCCCTGTAAAACGCGCAGAAGAGAACAATTGCCGCTCACTTATCCGCGCTGAAGATTGGAGAGCGCGGGGATTGGACTTGTATGACTAACCCTGTCCTGACAAAGCGGGTAATTGCTTTACTAGCAATAAGCGATAGATAAGGTAATAAAAACGCGAATCAATCCGGCTGACAGCCACTTGGTTAGGATGACGGATTTATGACAGTTCGGGGCTGCCCGGGTGGGAACGTGTTGCGGCAGTTCTTGGAAGTTGAGAAATAGAGGAAAAATTGACTCGTTACAGATCTGACGATATCTCCCAAACACCAAAATGGCAGGAGAAGGTCAGGGGCGGGGGCGGCGATGCCGGGCGCGGAAAATGATATTTCTGTGACAAAAGGCCGGGCCGTCCCCGGGGAGCCTTCGGGCCCGAAGAGCAGACGCACCGCCGGCGACACGGGCCTCCCCCGGGTCTCCTCCCTTTCAACACGAGCCACGAACACCTCGCTTAACATAGAAATCAAATGAAATCATTTATACATGGGAATACATTTGGGTCGTGTTGAATGGACGTCTCTATCGGCTTAAGGTATAAGATGGCACGGACACGGGTTTAAGTTAATACTGCTGGCGTCAGGACGTCGACCTAGGTGCGTACAGACGCTAACGTCGGCCGGACTACACCTGTATAAGGTGGCACGGACACGGGTTTAAGTTAATACTGGAGGCGTCAGGGCCTAGGTGCGTACAGACACTAAAGTCAGGTGGACTACACCTGTATAAGGTGGCACGGACTCGGGTTTAAGGTAATACTACAGGCGTCAGGACCTAGGTGCGTACAGACACTAACGTCGGGTGAACCAGACCTGGGTAATGACTCAGCGCCTATGGGCTCTACTCTCCAAGCAGAGGTTGGTGGGGAAAATCGTGACAGTTTCTTTACTTACCGTCTTTTTCTATCAGCCTTCCGCCAACACCAGAGGCTGACAGAAGAAGACGGCATATAAGGAAAAGGTTTTCGATTTTCCCCACCAACCTCTGCTTGGA
>NC_049979.1:1105430-1111979 GCF_000003815.2 Branchiostoma floridae
TCAGTGAAAGTTGTATCAGTGAAAGTTGTATCAGTGAAAGTTGTATCAGTGAAAGTTGTATCAGTGAAAGTTGGATCAGTGAAAGTTGGCCGACAGGTGAAATATACACAGAGGAAAACCTGTGATCGACTGGTAGCAGGCTCTCGGTTTCTTGTATACATACGTATGTAGAGGCAAAATACAAACTACGTATAGTAGAATTAATAAGGCATCAGAAAACAACATAATAGCACTATATAAGCACCCAAAAGCCCGAATCGCACATATATCCTGCTAATGCTAGGTTGACATTTCCCAACAATTTCCAAACCGGGATGTTTACGGAAACGAAAAATAAAAGTATTCATCAAGGACTATATGCAGGGAATACATGCTAATTATGCTAATGACTATCTTTTTACGTTCTGTGTGTTCTGTTGCTTTTCTTAATTGTGTGTTTTACTTATCGTTTCCGAAAACTGCCCGGTCCGGCCCCGGATTGGAAATACGACATAAAGCCTGATATTGTGACATAGCGCCTAATATACCGGACCAGGTTGCCATTTGCCAATCGTGTACATATAGTTAAAACAGATTTTAGGACAGCATCGTAGTAAAGTTCGAACAACTGTACACCAGTGGTAGGGACTAGTTAGGTAAGTAGGTAGTACAACAATGGTACTCAGTACTGCCTGAAAGTTGAGGACAAGGGTAAAGAAGAAATGTTTGACAGGTTTGACATGAAAATCCGCGCGAGGTCCAGCTGGCCGTGAGATCACGAGCGGAGTGGATTATCATCACAAACGGTGATGTTTTCATGGCTACATCAGTGCTCTCTTTTTAATTAATACACGTATCACCACCACGGCTGTATTTGTGCCGCTTCTGGTTTCATAACTGTCACTCAGATTGATTACGTCAGTCTCGTTACGCATACGTGTGCTTGTACAACACAAGGTTGTGAATATTGCGGGTGGTTGCTTACTCTATTTTCCTATCATAGGGTTAAGTAAATGACGTGAATACAGTATAGTATAATATCTGAACGCGAAGTGGAACGAATTTTACCTGTGATTCTCTCTTTCGGTGTGGTCAGTGCTGTCACGTCCTGTTTTCTGTTGTCTCCTAAACGCAATGGGTAAGGTAGTCAAGTAGCCAGCTGCAGGTATCCTCAGCGCAGCGTAACGCTATGGCCAGGCCGTCGGCAGGTGCAGCGGTGTCAGCCCGCAGAGTCAGCGTAAACCCGTCGCTAGTCGGTCGGCACGTGAGGCGATGTCAGATCGTACGTAGACTCGTCGCTAGCCCGGCGGCAATTTCGGCAGTGTCAGCCCGTATACTCTCCGTAACCCCGTCGGTAGTCGGTCGGCACGAAAGGCGATGTCAGCCCGTAGACTTACCGTAACGCCTTGGCAAGGCCAGCGGCACGTGCTGTGGTGTCAGCCCGCAGACTCACCGTAACGCCGTCGCTAGTCGGTCGGCACGTGAGACGATGTCAGCCCGTAGACACCGTAACGCCGTCGCTATTCCGTCGGCACGTGCTGCGGTGTCAGCCCGCAGATAGGACCCATAAATCACGGTACGGCGCGCACCTGCTGACGGGCGGATCACACCCAGCACCCGCACGGGACGGTGGGACCAACCATTATGTACACAGGGGTGACCAGGTTCAGGCAACAAATATTGGTGATGAGTGGCGGACGGAGAGGAAGGATTGCAGGGGGGAATGAAACTTTATTTTCCTGCCGTTCTATTTCCATTGACTTTGACTTTATTGACATTGAGACAAGTCATTACATGGGTCTGCCTAGGCAGGTTTGGGCTGGTCGAGGAAATTGATACTGATATTGTATTGTACTGATATACTGTATTGATACAATACTAGAATCTGTCGTTTTCTTTGACGAGAGAGGAACCACTATGTGACACAAGTTGGGGAGTTTTATTGTATGATTTTCCCTTCAAACATCTGCTTGGAGGTTGCCAAGGTTACCAAATATACCACGCCCTTCATGAACTCATCTCCAAGCAGATGGAAGGCTTCCGCATAGCTACATTCAGTGCGTCTTTCTGTTACTGTACATTTTCAACTTTTCACCTCCTCCTGTAAATAATGATGATATACTTTAAAAATGTTGTAACAACATGCGTATAATACTCAGCCGGATCCTTACATCTGCTCGGAGATTATGTGTTGTGCATTCGGAACAGGCACGATTGACGCCACGCTATATTTGACGCAAACTGCCTCAGTTATCATCAAAAACCGAAGAGAAGTCCAATTTATTTAGTGTTAGCTAGACTGTACATTGTACTCCTTCTGACCTATACGTAGCCCAGGGTGGTAGAAAATGCGCAATTAAATAAAATTAATTGTTAGCGTACACACCGACGAAGGGTGTACCCTATATACTGTCGAAAAACTATCTATGATAACTACCTCCCGTTTTCCATATCCGCTCCAATTCTATCTCCGTGTTAAACTAACCCACCGCCCTTCCCCCCACCGGGCAACAGAAAGCCTGTACTCCACGGGACCCGCTCATTATCATCGTTACCAACAAATTATCAAAGCCACTTTTCATGTAGCATTGTTCTCCAACGAATTCAAGCCGACTTTTCTCATACAGCAGTTTTGCAAACAAGCGGCTTTTAAAGCCCCGGGTTATCATGAGAGCGAATTCCCGCCGTTTTCCTGTCGTGTCAAACCGAGCAGGTGACCGCTTAAGCTAAGGGCATAACCCACCGTTCGTGCTTTCTGTCCGTACGTTTTTTTTTCGGGGAGCCACGTTTTTCGGAAAAAGTAAGGAAGGAATGGCAAGAGCAGGGAGGGCTTATTTTGAGCGCATTCGCCGTGTTTTTACGTTTTGCTGGAGGACTTCTTGTACATTTTTCTGGAAGTGCGCGTTTTTTTACAGAAACCTTACTGCATCGCAGCTGTAAAAAGTGCGCAGAAACACGTACAAAAATTTAAACCGCCTAATAGTTAAGCTCAAAACAAGCTAGATTGCTACAACTGTGTGGAGGTAAATTCAGAAAGCCCGTTTCTATTATACTATAAAATTGCGCGGAGTTGTCGGGGAAATGTCTAACGGGGCTTGCAACAGCATTAAGCTAGCAGGTGAGCGCATGCTAACGAGGCTAGCAGGTGAGCGCATGCTAACGAGACAGCGGGAGTAATGTCACCTTAACAGCCCAGCGTGTCGTCGCCATTATACCACAATCAGCGCCCCATTAACTGACGGTTAGAATATGGAAATTGCATTTTAAACTGCGGTCTTTTGTCTCCTCTCATTTCTCACTGTCTGAATGGAATATCAGGAATGAAATATACGGTTGGAATATTGTGGGTGAATGTGTCGCGACAGCAGTGCACCGCAGAAGAGAACTAGAACATAAAACCAGTCCATGTTTTGTCAGACATTTTTTGTTTGTAACTTTCCTCGACCATCAACAGTAACCCTTGCATTGATGAAAAAAAAATACGTGACAAAAAGAGCACAGCAGTTGTCTTCAACACAGACATTGCCATTCATACAGTCTGCAAATAGATAATACGATTAAAAATGTTTCGATATTAGAAAACGTAGTGTGAACGGTAGATAAGGCCATATACATTTTCATTGGTATGTTAGAATCATTGTATCTAGCTGTGTAAAGCTATAATCAATTGTAGAAGACAGGACGAAAGTCACTGTAATTTTGTTGTGTCTATAAAGTTTCCGTTGACTATCAAGTCATGGCATAAACAAACTGGACAAGACAGAAAACAAAGGTTAAAAGGTTAGGAATTGTCTGTCCATTCAAAAATTAATGAACCAAAAGCCATTTATTGTTCTTATAATATCTGTATCTGTATCTGTATCTATATAGCCGGTATAACCGCCATTCGGCGTAACACACCAGCTAAAAGAAAAGAAAGAAACCCGCCATATTTCCGATGCATTTATCCACAACGTCCTTGATTACTTCTAACCGAGAGTTCTGGCGCAATTTTTTTCATACTTCATGCCACTTTATGTCTCATCTCTCTTACTATATGTCCAAACATTTTGACAGATGATAGTTTCATCGGACTTGTTAATTTCATGCCTCTTATTTCGTGTTTGTAAAGCTTATTGGGTCGCTTTGTATTTACATGTTGTCCTTTCTTTAATAGAATATAGAAGTTCAAACTTAAATAAATCACTCACATTCTGCTCTTGAGATTAAAAACAATTTTGTCAAGTACGTTTCTCCGGAACGGTTCTAATCTAGCCGACGCCAGTGACGTGCTATGGCTGGTAATGCGTTAAGGTGGTATCTCACTGCACTTGGGGCACCGGTGCGGCACTGCGGGTTTCGTTCACTGCGGCACTGCTGTCTTATTTTCGACGATTTTCTATAATTTAGATATTGCGTAATACGTAACAGTATGACGTAGAAGACAACAAAATACACAAGACGTTAGGAATTCTATTTTTTTATCTCTGAAATACGCTGAGTAATCTTTCGAACCCCTCAGTGCCGCACCGGTGCCCCAAGTACAGTGAGATACCCCCTTTAGAGACTGAGCAGGCCTTGGTAATAGTAATTGGTTAAAATCACAAAGGACAAAATTAAGCATCCTGTTAATGCTGTATCAACCTTGCATCAGTAATACCCTAGTGTGTCTCGCGTATGTGTAGGAGGATGGCGTTCACTATGTAACGTGCTTAATTACAACTGAACCCCTCAATCATACTGTAATTCTCTGGGTTGTTGTCGCGTAATTCCACGATCGGCGAGCCCCTCTGACAAATTATTTAGTCTACTGAACTGACTTGCTGTTTTCCCTCCGTACAAGGAGTCTGGTAGAAACAAGTAATGTTCTATTGTTATGTTGTAAACTTTTTATGAATAAAGATGTGGAAAAAAACTAGTAATGTTCTAGTTCTTCAAAGTTTAAAAGGGAACAAAATAAAGAAAACGAGATGACGAACCCTATAATCGAGCACAAATCATTGTCTTGTAACAAGGTACTTGTACATAAGTAACGTTTTCAAGACATCCCAAAAGTCACCATTTAGACCAGGATCATGCCTTTCAGGAGGATGGCGTTCACTATGTAATGTGCTTAATTACAATAGAACCTCTCAATCATATTGTAATTCTCTGGGTTGTTGTCGCGTAATTCCACGATCGGCTAGCCCCTCTGACAAATTATTTTGTCTATTGGCCAATCTTTGCTGTTTTCCCTCGGTACAAGGAGTCTGGTAGAAACTAATAATGTTATTCTGCAAGTTTTAAAAGAAAACAAAATAAAGAAAATGAAGATGACGAGACATTAAGCGAACCATACATACGAGGGGCGTTCAAGAAGTAATCCACCTGACCCATTTCCCAAAGGAGGAGATTAATGAAACTTGGTGCAGTTATTAGTCTTTCTCTTCATAGGAATCACCCAGAGTTATGCATTTCTACCATCGTTTGATGCAGCTCTGTACACCGTTTTTGTAGGACGCCCCAGGTTGGTCCTGCAACAGATGCCTCATCAATGGCAGAAGAGGGACGACCAGGTCTGGGAGCTGTTTCCACAGACTTCCGGCCATGTTTGAATTCACAATGCCAGCGTTTTACAAGGTCATATGATGGGGAATCATCACCATAAGTTTCTTTTATTTCATCAAAAGTCTCATTTGGTATGCGTCCTTTCAAATACAAAAACCGGATCACTGCGCGACACTCAACTGGCTCCATTTCACACCTGGTCCATTTCACACCTGACTCAGTTCAAACACCTTTAAATCAAAAACCAAAATTAGTTCAGAGCTGTATTTTGCAACATAACCCATAGAGATATGAATCATTACATATGCAAAATTTCATCTAGATCAGACAACTGAAAGTGGGTCAGGTGGATTACTTCTTGAACGCCCCTCGTAGCCTGGTATCCAGCCGTAATATAGCTTCGCCAAGAGGAGAGACTCGGGAGCTATATTACGGCTGGATACCAGGCTAAACCCTACTCTCCAAGCAGAGGTTAGGCTCAGGCTGTTTTTAACGTTTTTTAGTCGTTTTATCTACTTTTTGCAAAGATGTGGGGCCGGCTCGTGGACATAACATTTGGGGAAGAAGATGTCGACGCAAAATGGAGACAGTCTCTCACAGACCGACTTAACGAAAGAATCAAACAGGTAAACCCTTTTTTTGGTCTACTGTTTTTATACCCATTATTTTTTCTGTTAAAATGAGTGTTGTGTGAATTAGTTCAATAAAGCTCGCTTAACATATTTGCCGTTATTGGAATTGCAGATTAGTCTTGTGTACCAAGCCGAGCTGTTCTGTCAACTTGACTTGGAGAAGATGAACAGTGTGGTGGCGGAATGTTTCACCAGCGCCGCATTTACAGCTGTGGAGAGTCTATGCGAGGTAAACCACCTACTAATCGGATTGTGTTTCGTAAAACTCTTTTTGTCTAAGTTGTTTTCCAATATCGACCGAATAACATTTATTCTGTTTCAAATCAATCCATCATGAGTTTAACATGATGTGCCTTTTGGCGAAAGGATACCATAGCATAACCATGCTGAATGTACATGTTTTAGACTTCTA
>NC_049979.1:1112079-1126438 GCF_000003815.2 Branchiostoma floridae
AACAGCCAAAGCCTAACCTCTGCTTGGACAGTAGCTAAACCCTACAGTCAAGCTTGCACAAATCATCGTTTTGTAACAAGGTACAGATTTATAGATGACACTCATATTCTAGCATTTTCAAGAAGCCCAGAAGTCCCCAGCCAGACCAGGACCATACCTTTCGGCACGACGTTAATCACAATAATTATTTCCCAGATTCCTTCCAGATGAAGCAATCTAAGACATGTCTCCAAGGAGTCTCCAGGAGACCCGCCAGCGCCTTGGCGTGATGAACAGTCGATCCTCGGCGGTTCGGTGGAAGACAGGACGACGCAGGGTAGTTAATTAACTCCATGAGATCATCGAGAAAGGTTTAATCAAAACTTTAACAACTTTTATCCAATCATGGAGGTTTCTGCATATAATGAACAAAGAAAAAAGAAAGAAAAGAGAAAACGAAAAAGAGTGGTTATTTCCATGAGTTCCATCCAGCCTTTGTCTATAAGAAGTTTATCTGTCACTGAGCATGGCACAAAAGACAGAGCTATAATCAGTATATACAGGTGATTTAACTATTTCGATCTCTGTGTGACAAAACAAAGGGAGAGAGAGAGAGAGAGAAAGAGAGAGAGAGAATGAAGGATTAAGAGGGAGACGAGAGAATGCCACGGTGCTAGAGTGAACAATAGACTGCAATCAGAGGCACTGTACAGAATCAGATACAACACTGGTGGCCTTAGCCAAGCGTACAACAACCCAAGGCCACAGAGAAACACCTGGATTTTACGTTATCTTTACATGATCCAGATGGTGTTCATCACGCGGAATATTGCACACTCTCTTTGTCCACAATTGCAAGATTTTACAATGCCCGACCGACGTCCTTGGTTCATTCACGTGAAGGTCGACTAGAAGACTGATAAAACGCAACCAAAGACATCTTACATAGAAATCGAGTTCTTGAAGCCGTACTTGACGGAGGAGCGACAGTGGGCTTCCCGCCCTCCAGCTCCTGACCGCGGGGGTACCGCAACCTCTGCGGTTAAGGTAAATTCTGGACATTTGGCCTCATTTGTATCTTAGACGGCTTCTGGACTGAGTATAAGAAGAAGCCAATTTTCTGTTTGCAGTGGTCTGTTTTCACGACGTCGTTGGTTCATCCAAGTCAAGGTCACGACGTCCTTGGGTCCTCCACGTGGAGGTCAACTCGAAGACTGATAAAACGCAGCACCGAGGTCATCGACAAAGAACAGACAAGGGCGCACTCTGTGTGCTAGACACGTTTGGTAATGGAAAAATGTATCAAACTGCAAGATATCCACAACAGAGAAAAATGAAAACGAAAATAACCTAAGTCTAGTCAGAAGGCTAGCAAACGCCCACCAAGGATATTCTCCACAAGATAAGGGAAGAAAGTTGTCCAAGCAGGGGATGAAAAAGACAAACTTGTCCTGTAGTCCATTTTTCCGACCCAAGGTTAGACCTAACAGTAACCTGTGGCTAGTTCAAAGGGAACATTGGATATAACGTTATGTATGTTATTGTTAGCCAGACAAATAAGCAAATAAACTAGAAAGGCCGACATTTGCTTGAGAGCAAATACAGCATATTTCAGCCATCTCCCTCCCCATGCAACAATAGGCTATTTCAAAATCACCCATTTGAAAAATCACTTTTACTAATGACGGTTTAACCCAAAAATGAGTCTTACAAAATTCCCCCGTTCAAGAATGGACTCCAGTGCACCCTATGTGAATTTGCACAATAGACCAGTCCAGAAATACTCCCACTGAAACCTTGGCCTTTTGAATAAGAAACCAAATCCAAAATTGAATTTAGCAAAAAAGGTCCCAGTGCATAAAAAGGTATAATAGACCAGTCTAAAAACACTTCCACTAAAATTGAATTTTGAATCATCACCCGTTCAAAACTGAATTTGAAAAAATCCCCCTTCCGTGTGCAAAAAATGGACTCTTCCATGTAAAGTAGAGCAGTCCAAAAATACATCCGCTAAAATAGGACTTTGACATAATCACTGAAGTCCAAAAAATGGATTTTTAAAAAAAGCCCCCTCTATGCAAGAATGGACTCTTCCAGAACACCCATGTAAAATTGCAAATTATACCAGTCCAAAAATAACCCGACTGAAAGACTTTGACAAACTAGAAGTCACCAAAGTCCAAAATATGAATTTTGAAAAATCCCCCCTCCGTGCGAGAATAGACTCTTCCAGCACACATTTTGTAAAATTGCAAAATAGACCTGTCCAAAAATGCATCCACTGAAAGACTTCACCAGTCCAATGATGAATTTAAAAAAAAATGAACCCCTCCGTGTAAGAATGGACTCTTCCAGATAACACCGGGCTCGCTGATTGGCTGCCACCCCCCTCTTTAGGATATAGATTCAGGCTAAGTGATTGGTTACCTATCTAATTAGATTAAATAGACATATATGCCAGTAGGTGCAATCTGCAGCTGGGGGTCAACGACCTTAAGGTCATTGACCCCTCTGGCTATTGGAAAATGACAAAAAAATCCCCAAATATATCATTTTGACGTAGTCTATGACAAAAATTATACATGTGTCATTTGAATAAATATCTAGTGCACCCTTTTACAAAAATTTAGGTCATTTGGTTTTAAAACCAGAGCACAAGAGCCAAAAGTGTACTTTTTGGTCATAAAATGGCCAAATAATCGCAAAATTAAGCATTTTGTTGTACCGTATGCCTCAAGTGTTATTGAATCCATGTGCGCATATGTCTAGGGCACTCCTATACTAAATTTCAGGTCATCCGGTTCTAAAACCAAGGTACAGGAGCCAAAAGTGTCCTTTTTTGGTAAAAAAAATGACCAAAAAATCGCAAAAGTAAGTATTTCGTTATACTGTACACCAAAACTGATATTGAATCTATATGGGGGACTTATCAAGGCACATCTGTACCAAATTTCAGCTCATTCGGTTATAATACCAGGGTACAGGGGGCCCAAATATACAGCTTTGGTCTTAAGATGACCAAAAAACCTTAATAAAATCATTTAAGAGACAGATATGGAAAAAATGAAAAAAACGTCCATGGGTATTGGCCCACTCTACCCTTGTGCCAAATTTCAAGTCATTCGGTTCAGGAACAATGGAGATACCGTGTTCTGAAGATTTGACAGGAGAAAGAAAGAAAGAAAGAAAGAAAGAAAGAAAGAAACATTACGAATACAATATATTTCACCATACCTATGGTATGGCTGAAATATAACTAGGATAGATTGTCAAGGTGACGCTGCATAGTATTCTAAAAACAAACAAACAAACAAACAAACAAACAAACAGTTTTCCCCCGAGAGTTTATATTCAGCACAACACAGACTAATTGAACGTTTTGAACGTGGCAATGCGATGTCAAGATTGAACAGCGCCCCCTATCGGATGGAATGATGTTGACCATGTCCTTGGTGCTGACTGATATATCACATGTCTCAAGCAACTCTACACTGCAGACAGCAAACTGTCGATACAGACAGCATACAGAGCTCTAAATGTGTCCTGGGATGACCATGTAAGAAATACAACACTATACGATAACCTGCCTAAACTAAGTGATAAGATTAGACAACGGCGCATGCAGCTCTCCGGCCACTATGTGCAACACCCAGAACTAGTGGCAAGTGAGCTGATCTTATGGGAACCGGTCCAGGGTAAAAGAAAACCTGGCAGGCGGAGAACTACCTTTATAGACACACTCAAGCGAGATTCCGGGCTCGACAGACTGAGCAGCACAACTGTACTAAGTACACTGATGAAGGATAGGGAGGAGTGGAGTAGGAGGGTCCAGCATGCTTCTCGAGTTGGCATCTGATGATGATGTTCTCGACCGACGACGATATAGTCTATGCATGACTTGTAGGGTCCCCTGTACGCCCGGCTATGCAGTGTCTTACATTGTCTGTCACTGTGCGTCAAGCTAAGGCTTGTCTTTTAGTATAAGCCTAACATATTGCTACTCGTCATGCAGAGGTTGTTGGGGGAAAATCGTGACCTTTCCTTACACGCCATCTTAGTAAAGTAAAATAAAAAGCTAGGGGCACAACCCGCCGTACTTACAAGTGCGTGCTGTCTACGTGCCAAAACGTGGGCAATCTTCTGGGATCCGTAAGTGGTAAGTACCGTCTCCGTACGAACACGTGGCGATTCCCACGGATTTGGGAGCACGCAGACACGCCGTAGAAATTTAAGTGCATGCAGAACTTTCTCTGCGTTCGGGCTGTGGATTCGCCCTCCGTACGTGCCAGTACGGGCGACGCACCTGCCATGTACAGACTGAACGTTTTCAGGAATACGTGGCGGACGTGGCCTCCACAAACAAAACGTACGGACAAATTGCACGTACGGCGGGTTGTGCCCCAGGCTTTAGTAAATCGTCACGATTTTCCCCACCCACCTCAGTTTGGAGAGCAGGGCTCAAAATACTTTTTTCTGCATACCTGCACTGGTGCAGGTAACATTGAAAATTACCTGCACCAGACAAATTTTACCTGCAACACTCTGAATCTAGGAAGTATGGATCATACTAAAATTGTTCAGGAATCATTGCTATTTTTTTCTTTTATACTTTATAGATGGTAACAGTCGATGCAGCTAATAGCAATCCACGCACACCTACATTACAGGACATTTATGTATAAAACCCAGTACATGGACTAGTGCAGGTTAGGTGCAGGTAGACATCAGAAATACCTGCACAGCTCCAATTTTACCTGCACTAACCTGCATATGGAGGTGGTATTTCGAGCCCCGAAGAGTAACATATTGCCACACATGTAATTCATATAAAACCATGTTCCCAGAGATACTAGTCGTCCATGGCCACAAACTGAGATGTTATTTTACAGCCCACCGACCTGTAATATTGGGAACCGCTGGAGTCGGTCAGGGGTCACTGACCCGGTCTGACCCCGTCTGATGAAAGCCCGCTCTGGGGTCAGACCTTCTCCGGACAACCGGCTATAGGTCAACGTCACGGTACTGACCAGTGGGAGCTGTTCGTTTGAGTTGGCTACAAGCAGATGCGGGGAGGAAAGTCATGGCGCTTTCTGTTTTTTTCCACACGTGAGGACTAGGTAGTTTCTAAAAAAATGTCAAGACTCAGTTCCATTACAGCATCTGCTTGGAGATTGTAATCATTATTGTTACTTTGGTCCATTGTATTGTAGATTTTAGTATATATAGTAAGGTATATAGTAGAGATAAAGCTATTCACTTGTGACGTAGGAAAATTCCCAGACTTCAAGTGCATGAATGAAAAATTATACCCAAGTTTCTGGTTGACATTGACATTGATTTCGTGCTTTTTTCTGATGGCTGCTGTGTTCTAATGGATTCCGTATTCTAGCAAAATCCACACTGACCATTGCTGTAGAACATGGTCGCAAATAGTGTGCATGAGTCAATGAGAAAACTGCAATTCCAAACGCTGGTCACGCAAGTTACTGAGACCACCACTTTCGAGGGCACCAAATTCTCAACTTCTAGCGCATTTCGCATAGAAACATGTGTTTTCTCAGGTGGGTATGACATAAATGAAATACAACACGGTGTATCCGCATCACCCTTGGATCCCGTATTCCAAAACGGACCATTGCTGTAGAAAATTGCTGTCTTCGGAAACAGTGCGTATGAATCAGCGAACTAAGGCGAAAGACAATTCCAAACGCTGGTCACGCAAGCTATTGAGACAATCACACTGGCCAGTCTGTGGTCAGTTTGTCCGCAGCGCGTCTGTGGTCAGTGTGTCCGCAGTGCGGCCGTCAGATCGCGGTGAATCACACGCCTGAGCGGTGCCGTGCGGCTGCATATGGATGCACACTTCGGTTTCCACATTACCTTTATTGCCGCCACACTGTCGGCTGGAATTAGACGCCGCTTCGCTGGACAGTAAAGCCACTGTGACAATCTAATAGGGAAGTCTGTAGCCTATATAGCAGGCTTCTATCCAACGTATCCATCCATACTATTGTCTATCAGTGTCTATCAGGCAAGAAGCATGGTGCTTATTTAAAGCCTTCTACTCAAAACGAGATACGAAGCAAGACTTGTGTAATAAACACATTATCCAACATACATATATAAATGAAAAATTGGTAACAGGAAAGTTAATCAAAACAAGACAAGTTGGTGCTGTATCAATGAAGCGAATCTAGCTGTGCAGTGAATGAAAGTTTTGTAAATGTAAAATTGACGTTGGCTACATTAGTAATAAATGAATGAAATAAATAAAGAACATAATGTAATGTCATGGAGTTGCTGTAGGTCTACTTCCAGACGTTTCGAGTGACATCCATCACTCTTGTTTGTTTGTTTGTTTATTTATTTATCCAGGGGTACATGTCCCCTGGCCGGCGTTTTTCAAAGATCCCTGGGGGGAAACCCCGTACATACATAACAATAATCAATGACAATATAAAATTAAATAAATGGTAACTTAGCAAGAATCGACAAAGAATAACGCAATTTAAGTAAGACAAGATAAGGCAAATCAATTGTACAACGTTAATCCTAATATAACTCCAAATCATAAGTGAAATCAAATAAGTAATGGGAATTTGCATACCAATGTGAACAGAAAAAGACTTGACTCTTCGTCAACTTAACCAGAATCGTTTGGAAGTAAAACGTTTTATCCAGTTATAAAAATTGAATTGTATTTGAATACTGTTGAAAACCTTGATGTCTAACTTTTATAACTGTATCTTGTTGTACAGGTTTGTACATCGCTTGGGAATCTAACGACAATGCACTGTCTATCCTTTCTCACCGTGCATCTAATAGCCCAATGTATTCTCTAGTGTTCTCGATTGCTGTTGAATTTGTATTAAGCCCGCTGGGGCATGGATCAAACGCACGATATCTCTGGATGAAAGAAAACTCATTATAGGTAAGTACGATTGGTAAGGGACCACTTTTTCGATACGCATGCTAATACTAGTCTTCTCTCGGAACAGGAATGGCTTCATAAATGCAACTGGAAGTAACGTTGACGCTTCAATCCAGAATCTGACATAATTTTTTTTTTTATCTAGATAGGTATAGCGGTTGTAGGGTTGGTAAAAGTAATGCGGCACAAGGGCACGGTCATTATTTAGACCCAATCCAGCTGACGCTGTGTGACACTAATTTGAAATTTGATTTGAATTTTCGACGTTTTATCGGCGACCTCCGCGACCCCGGCTTTGGCCCTCCCTCCTGGGGACGAGCGGGATAAAAGGCGCTGGGACCCCTGGGGACGAGTGAGAGTGAGCGGGGCCACGGACCCCCCGTCGGTTTACTTTACGCCGCGTTAACAACATAATCCGGCCCATTCACACACCTGTCACGGCCGCGCGGCGTAATTACAAACGTGGCCACAAACTCTGTTAACGGTCATACTCAGGTCCTACACATTAGGGTACAGACAGGCTGGACCACAAACCCTGTTTAACGGTCATACTCAGGTCCCACACATTAGGGTACAGACAAACCCTGTTAACGGTCATACTCAGGTCCCACACATTAGGGTACAGACAAACCCTGTTAACGGTCATACTCAGGTCCCACACATTAGGGTACAGACAAACCCTGTTAACGGTCATACTCAGGTCCCACACATTAGGGTACAGACAAACCCTGTTAACGGTCATACTCAGGTCCCACACATTAGGGTACAGACAAACCCTGTTAACGGTCATACTCAGGTCCCACACATTAGGGTACAGACAAACCCTGTTAACGGTCATACTCA
Source organism: Branchiostoma floridae (assembly GCF_000003815.2). Lineage (NCBI taxonomy): Eukaryota > Metazoa > Chordata > Leptocardii > Amphioxiformes > Branchiostomatidae > Branchiostoma > Branchiostoma floridae. Next base: position 1,119,833 of record NC_049979.1, read on the forward strand.
GGTCCCACACATTAGGGTACAGACAAACCCTGTTAACGGTCATACTCAGGTCCCACACATTAGGGTACAGACAAACCCTGTTAACGGTCATACTCAGGTCCTACACATTAGGGTACAGACAAACCCTGTGTAACGGTCATACTCAGGTCCTACACATTAGGGTAGAGACAAACCCTGTGTAACGGTCATACTCAGGTCCTACACATTAGGGTACAGACAAACCCTGTTAACGGTCATACTCAGGTCCTACACATTAGGGTACAGACAAACCCTGTTAACGGTCATACTCAGGTCCTACACATTAGGGTACAGACAAACCCTGTTAACGGTCATACTCAGGTCCTACACATTAGGGTACAGACAAACCCTGTGTAACGGTCATACTCGGGTCCTACACATTAGGGTACAGACTGGACCACAAACCCTGTTTAACGGTCATACTCAGGTCGACGCGCGTGCTCCATACAGCGAGTAAGGGAACCGTACGTAAGCAGCACGTGTAAGTCCGCGCTGCATACGGTAACGTGGCAATCGCACGGAGACTGTTCGTTGTAAGCACGTAAAACTCACTTACCACTTGCGCAACGAACGATGCACGCAACCGGCGTGCAAACCACGTACTTACACCATGCACAACTGTGCACGTGCGAGTGACGTGCGTTGAGACGTACTCTTTACCTGCCCTTGCCATTCAGAAAAACGTGGCGGACGTGACCTCCCAAAAAACGTACGGACAAAAAGCACGTACAGCGGGTTGTGCCATTAGCTTAAACGAGCTCTGCCCTCTACATTAGGGTAAAACAGGCTAAATGTAGTCCCCACCAGGAAACCAGAGGTTGGCCCTCCCTATTCGCCACAGGGGACGCCTGGGACAGCTCGTTTCCTTGCTGTTCCTGTACAGCAAGGTTTTATGGTTGAACTTGACACGGAAAAGTTACTTACCCTAACGCCGGATTGTTTCAGCTTTGATATCAATGGGAGGAAACCCCTACTTTTTACTATAAGTGTGGTGGGTTCTTTAACCTGTACATACTAGGATACTTTAGACTTTATAGTTTCAGTTTTATATCACATCCGTACACAAATCACCAGGAAATGTATTTCTATTAACCTTGACCTGTGCTTAGCTTGCTAGAGAGCATAAAGGTACAATAAAGGTCTTCATTCTTCATTAATTATTCCTTAACGTGCTTGTGGTATGCATGACTCTCTAGTCTCTAACACTGACAAAAAAATAATAGAAATTGGTCGAAACAGGAGTATGTTGTCACGGGAGATGACCGTCCAAAGGAGGGCAATTCCTCCATGCAGTCAAACTTGACCCAACAACTACTCAAGAGACTGAGGATAAATGGTTGAGGGCCGGGATGTTCTTAAAGTTACAAGAGGTTCTTAAGTTACACATAGTGCTGTTAACTATCTATGTAAAATTGAATGGGACTTTTCCAACGTGGCTTCCGACTGGAGCGGAGGCGGTTGGCTGGCCAGTTTTAACTGTATCAGTCCAGTCCAGACCGAGAGGTCCAGTGTGACTATGTCTCTCCCCAACCCGGGACCGGCGACCTGACGTACTCTCCAAGCAGAGGTTAGGCTCAGGCTGTTTTATAAAGTTTTTGTCGTTTTTATCGGGCTTTGTATTTTGTACCGTTTTGTTGATGTCTCTCGGCGTCAACAAAACGGTACAAAATATAAAGCCCGATAACATGCCTAAAAGAAACGTAGCAAAGCAGCGGGAGCCTAACCTCTGCTTGGAGAGTAGACCCTGACGCCCCTCCCCCTAACGACACAGATATCAGAGGTCTAGTATGGACTATGTCTGACCCTAAACTCGGAGCTGGGGCTTCGCCTAACGACACAGATATGATGGTGACAGATGAGCGCGACCTTTAGGAGAGGCTGACGCGTTAATCCCTGGATCACAGCGGATTAACGTTAACGTCTGATGGATCAGGGAGGATTAGCGTTAACGTCAAAACGCCGTCATGACAGTCGCCGATAGTCGCGCCGATGACACGACGATGCGAGAGAAAACGTCACACGCGATTTGCGAACATCGAGGAAAGCCATTCCCACCTACATTTATGGGTTTCCGTACGTTACGGTTTTGGATGGATTCGAGTCGGGATCAGTACTGTTCCTTTTTTGTTACTTGTGATGAGATTGACTTTCGTCAGTCACTGTCATCAGTTCATGTGCACAACAGCCTACAGTGGTGAAAGTTTAGTCTCTACTAGACTGACTAGGCTGGCTATTGCAGGGAGAATAACTTGCCAGGGGGGGTTTGCTACCAGAGGAGTTGGGCGGCTGCGCAGCCGAAGGGGAATAATTTTCCTTAGCATAGGCTCCTCTGGCCAATTTCCCGATTTTTTTACCGAATTCTACAATCCCCGCACCCCCGTAGGAAGGCTTGGTGGAGGTTAGTAAAAGTGGAATAAGAGAAAGTGTGAGACCACTGTAACGCGCGGTCATTTGCTGCAGGGATAGTACATTTTGAGTGACCAGGAAAGCTAAAGGCGATATAACGCGATAGTTATTAGCGCAATACTCCAACTCTATTTAGCACACAGCGCTCTGAAGGGAAAGTATAATTATAACAAAGTTTTTTTTTACCTTCACTCCTGAAACATGCATATTGTAAAGTGAGACATTGTTTTTTGTCAGTTACATCAGAAACTGAAGCTGTTTCAAGTCCATGTCCACATATTCAACCGCCACGCCCCAAACAGCAGGAAATAAGACAAGTGTCATCAAGCGTCTAACTCTAGAGGGTGAAGTAAAGAATATTAAAAACCGCGCCTGAAGCCAGGATATGTTATAACAGTCCGAGCAAAATGCCCTTCACTATGTCCAGCGGCAAGGTCAAATGTGTGCAACAAAGGGCGTCGGATTTCTCAATGACTCTGAACAAGACAACCACGAAATCTGAAGTCCAAGCTCTCTCGCATTGGGCGGAAAAGAATACTTCGTAGCATACCAACAGCAGCGCACGTTCAATGCGCACCAAATACATGTCAATTTTCACAGATGATGAGTTTCCTACGTTTGTTAAAACCCAAATCTCTAACTCACACAAAGGATAAAGTAGACGTTTGTACTTACCGGCTGGAACTGTTGAGGGTAGGTGCAGACCACAGATGTCCGCTGACTGAGTAAGCTGAAAACCAAACAAAGGAAAACCCAGCGTAAGCCTGACCACCAATAAAGCTGAAATTATATCTATAATATAATACCAATAAAACTAACCAATAAAAAGTGAAATGGTTCCGAAAACGTGGTTGGATTTGATTTGGCGCTCCCGTGTAGGTCACAGTCACGGCCGGCGCGACAGCTGACCGCATTTATCGGTCACAGTGGCGGTAAATCTGCCACTCCAGTGGGGAGGGGGGTCAGGGCGGCGTTAAATATCCATAAAACCCGCCGTAACTAGACAGGGGGCAGCAGCCTCATTTGCGACAGTTTACACGGCACGAGTCCGAGACTCTTGACCCGGCACTTCACCAAAATATTCATCCGCGGTTGCTATGGAGATCATGCAATGACCGTTCAATGGCCCAATGTCGATTTTCGCTCGGTCCAACCTTTTTTGTCAGTTGGTTTAAATTACACTACTTATGTTAGGAACTTATGAAATACATAACGGCAGAGTGGTGTCCGCCGTGCCTGTCGGCTAATATAGGACCAATTTTCGTCCTTTGCGATTCTTCCATTTGCATTGTGGAACTCGTCTATGTTTGATTTGCCTTTGTTCTTGTGCTATAAAAATAATAAGGGCAAGGGGTTGCACTTTGTCCTCTTCGCTATTGTTTTGTTCCATAGAACATGATTCAATACCGACAGAGCAACGGCCAAACATTGTTTTACGTCTGGTACTCTTTATCATTTATTTGCACAAGTCGGAAAGTGATCACACCGGATAAAGAAAATAAACGATATTGAATACAAACTATGCTACTATGACACATGTGCAGTACTGGAAAATGGTACTAAATTTTGACAAAAACGGGCGTATCAGACAGAAACTGAACCGATTTCTTCAGAACCGACTTCTGCTTAGGATTAGGTCACATTTCCAAAGCGGGGCCCGGTCGAGATGTTTTAAGAAACGAAAAATGAAACTGTATTCCTGTATACACAAATCATGCCCATGGATCTTATTTTGACGTATTGTGGATTTTGATGTCTTTTATATCATTCTTTTCGCTAATGAAAGCTGCCCGGTCGGGCCCTGCTTTGGAAATGTAAGCCTTGACTCGGCTTGAGATCCCATCTCCACGAACGGACCGCACGTGAGTCAGGGCTGCTGCACATGTGAGATGTCAGTCTGTCACGGCGGCGGGTTGGGGCGATCCGTCTTCTCAACATGTTCGGAATGATTCATGCCTTCAAAATCGATAGCATCCCTACAATATGTACAACTGTGTAGAGGAGAGGACAAGCATAGACTAGCACAACACATGGTTACAAGATAAATCACGCAAAATCCTCTAAGGAGTCAGATGTTTCAGATTGCATCCACTTTCTTTCATCAGTGACTGAGAATGACTGGATCTTTATAGAATGTATTACGTTACTGGGTTTATTTAGTAATATGCAATGTTCTACCTGGAGGTCTAACCTTCATTGACGTGTGGAATAGCATGAAGGCGATTAATTGAGTTGGTCCGAATTTGTGCGTTATTTTTGTGGGAAAGCCATAATTTTGACAACGCCATTAAAATTCATGTTCGACATGCTTTGTTGTGAAATGACTGTGGCAAACTGAAATTGTGGCGAAAGAACCTGTAACGTTAACCCTTGTGGATATGTCAAACTTTTTAATTAAAAGCTTGAAAGGCTACAGTGTAAAACATATCATTATTGCACTTAAAAATGGGTTGGACATTTCAAACAATGCATGGGATATCATATTTTTGGGTAACGTTATTTTCATTTCAAATATCTACGAAAAGATAATTTTTTCATTCCTTTATTCAAAAAAGAAATCCAGAATATACCAACACTTGACTGTATTCAATTACAGGACCATGTTATATTGTGTGTGACAAAAAAATATCATTTTATTTCTGTTCATCCCTATGTACAAAGTGGAACCCATTATAATGCTTGACCACCGTGAAATGTTAGATTGATCTGTAACCTTCTCCGGACAGGTCACCACAATAACTGACCATTGGATCGTTTCGAGCCACAGCCGGTCAGTTTGCGGTTGAAAATGTACCCCGGGGAGGGCATAGATTCGGGTGAAATACGATAGGTTAGGGTCCGGCCGTCCGAGATTCGGGTGAAATACGATAGGTTAGGGTCCGGCCGTCCGAGATTCGGGTGAAATACGATAGGTTAGGGTCCGGCCGTCCGTACAGCCATGGGGTTCATGTTTCAACACACACGTGGGCAGGTGTTGTAATGTTGAGAATCATGTTCGCTAAATAAAAATAAAATATTTTACTTACTTTTTAAAAGTAATCTTGGAATGAATGAGTCCTTATATCAATGGCATGTTTGATCTATATATTTGTTTTGTACGATCTCTGTCGTTCCAATGTTGCACTGTATATTTGGAATGTTTTGGCTAGCGTCTTCAATGTTACAGGACGTTATTTGAAAACCATGCACTTCCTAACTAAATGCGTCAAATTGTCAATACAATGCATCGTGCACAATTATAACAGTTGCAATTATAACACAATTGCAATTATAACAGAATCTAGAGACATCATAATAATGATGCGCATTATAATCTTGCTGCTTAAAGCCATACTCAGCGCTCGTGTTGCCGATATACGCGTCACGGGGAAGGCTGTTCAGCACCAAGGACGTACATTGGCCTTTGCGTATCGCGGTGGAGGGGATGTCCGGTCAAGTGGGGCAGCAGGGTAAAAGTTGACACAACTCACGGACACCCGGGATGACCAGGGATGACCGGAGGTCACCCCGATAGAACAAACGTTCTATTCGAAATACCAAAGATCGAACAGAGGTTCTATTCGAAATCCCCAGGATCGAATAGAGGTTCTGTTCGAAAGGCCAAAAATCGAATAGAGGTTCTGTTCGAAAACCTCAAGGATAGAACAATGGTATGTTTCTATATCCCCCAGAAGCTGAAGACTTTTTGTCCTAGATATTCTTAAGCCGCCGTGACAACAAAAAAACCTTATATGTAAATAGCTGTGAACTGTGAAGCGTGCTCTTCGGGGTCCTTGTCGTATTGATCCAAGGCAGCAGCTAGGTTAACCTCCTCGGGTGTTTAGAAGGTAGGATGATACTTTACCAGTTATCGAGTACATGTAACTGTTAACTGTTACCAATAAGTTAATTACGCGCACCTGTAGTCATACCAACGATAATCAAAGAACATTTGGATTGCTAGTGTGCGGCACATAGATGAGAAGAATATCGCACCAACACGTTTTGTACGCGCTTTACATCTATTTTCGTTCAACGGAGATTCTTTGAGCACAAGATATTGTTCAGTCTAACCGCTAACGGATGAATGCTCGTCACTTTGGATGAGAACATATCAAGAGATCAAACAAGCGTCGCTACAATAACAATAACAATAACAACAAAAGCATCGTAGATCAACATAACATATATCAAATGCGCATT
>NC_049979.1:1126762-1139105 GCF_000003815.2 Branchiostoma floridae
TATCCTTTCAAACCCTCTGCGCTCGGCCTACTGTAAAGTCTACCCGGTTCGTGCCCGTGAATGGAGGAAACGTATTTCCAGTACACGTGTACGTTTATACAGCTGGGGAGGCGACAAAAGATCCGCTTTTACAACACTACTGTAATGAGCTACCAGGACGGAAATGGTCTGTGATGCCACAAGAACCTCCGTGTGACGGGAGATGCGAAAACATCGCAGGACGATTCTTACAGAAGTCACACACACAGATAAGTCACACCGCCAGGCATTAAACATAGCGTTATACATATAACACGTTAATGTTTTAACAATATATGTATAACGTAAAAAACATGGATGTCATACTTTGAATTTAGCTTGTTTTGCAATTCAAAATGGATATAACGTTAACGTGTCCTTTCTGACGGTCATTTCTAACCTGTACATGTACGTGTTGCCTATTGAATGCCGCTAAATATCATCCCGTGTTTAAAATGTGAATGGTTCGTTGTTTTTCCTCTCATGACATATAAAACTCGCATCATAAACAGGTTGTCTGCATCGATAAAACGGGGAATACAGCACAAAGTCACAATTTTCCTCCTAGCATCAACAAGAAGATTGCTGCGGCCTTACCCGTTCAAGTGCGGAGAGGTGAGCGCGGAGTGTCCGCCTGTTTTCCCGGCACGTGCGGAGAGGTGAGCGCGGAGTGTCCGCCAGTTATCCCGGCACGTGCGGAGAGCTTGGTGCCGAAGACTGCCCGTAAATCACTCGAGCTATACGGACGGCTCAATCCACGGCTCTGACGTCACACGGTCACGTGGCATGACTGTTGCTGTGAGGAGCTGTCAGGCCGACTGAGAATATTTGTGTGTTTGTCATCAACTTTACATACGCGCACCGTAGTTGAACTTTACATACGCGCACCGTAGTTGATTTCTTTCTTCCCTATTTCAAAAGTCAGCGTATTTTGATAACGCTGTTTAATTATTCGACATAGAAAAAAAAATCCACATCATACACGTAACGTTAAGTGTACAAAAAAGGTACTTGAAAGTAGCTTTCGAAGTACTCTTAAATGTTTAACGTGGATTTTTGTGTGTTCATTGCATGCTATCTTTTTATTGTATGTCTCTTTTCATTGTAATCAGTCGGTAAATCATGCACAATGAAGTGGCATACGCTCAGAAATTCAACCCGTAAGCTTGCAGAGGAAGTTAGGCATTCATCTTATCCTATGGCGGAGAACATCCTTCTTCATAGTGCTTGATGAGTTCCTGTGCACGTGTGTTTATGTATGTATTCGTATCTAAGTCTGACCTGTTCTGAGTGGATGTTATTGCATCTATCTATCTGTTTATGTATTTGTATATCCTCTATTTGTATATTGCCCCTCTGTAAAGGCCCTACAGAAATTGATCAATGTTTGCGAGTCCTTCGGTCTCGCAAATGACATGACATTTTGTGATAGGAAAACGAGTTGTATGTATTTCCCCTGCAAGCGTATCCGCTTACAGGGGACGCCTCCCTCTGTTACGCTCAACAGCAGACCTTTACCGTATGTCCAATCAACCACATATCTTGGCTACCAAATTACTTCTGATCTTTCCGACGATGACTCCATTCGCAAACAAACTCGCTATCTGTACACCAAAGCCAACACCCTATCCCGAACATTCGGTAACTGTTCTGCTGAGACAAAGCGAGTCCTGTTCATGTCACATTGTTGTTCCCTGTACTGTGTACAGGTGTGGTCTAATCATAGCGCCGCCGCGCTCCAGAGAGTCAGAGTTGCATTCCACGACGCCCTTAAAATCATGACATCGCAACCTAGATCCACCAGCAACAGCTGGCTGTTTGCACTGTTGCGCTTAGACACCTTCGACGCCAGGAGGCGTAAGCTGACGCATTCATTTGCGACTCGCCTCCTGGCGTCCGAGAACGATATTGTAAGAGCGCTGTCATGCTCTGATGCTGTCTCCACAAGCACTTTCTGGAGTAACTACTGTAAGGTCGTGCACAGACCACGTGCACGACGAGACGCAATGTGAGCCCTGTATTTTTGATTTTAAACAGTAGATTATTGTTCTTTCTTTTAAATGTACTGTCAATTGTCCGTCCATATGGGCCATAGTGCCTGATAATAAACAGAACTGTATATATTGTATGACTTCTTATTTGTATGGGCCCTGGAAGATTAGTTAAATCTGAGCTAAAGGGTACCTCAATAAACTCAAACTCGCACGTGAGGCTGTCATGGGTCGGTATTCCCCCTCTAGCTACAGATCGCTTCATACCCGACACCAGTCCCGGATGTATCACAGCAACACAGGCCCGAGGCTGGGGTTAGCGTATTGGAGTGAGTATCTCAGTGAGTAGCGGCTGGGGGTAGCGCATGGGGTGAGTATCTCAGTGAATAGCCAGTGACTCAGACAGCAGGCATTATTATGGCGTTTCAATCACGCTCGTTCATTAAGCAGTGCCCGCCGTTCTGAAGGTTAATCTATGATCCACTTACTACAGACTGGTATGAATTAATGTGCGGTAACGCTGAAGTGAAAGATATCGACCACATTTCGGGTACAAGACGCTTCTTGGCTAAGGTATCATCGCACTGTTGCGAAGTTAAAGATCCTAAACCTTTATTTAAAGAACGCAGCTGTAACGTCGCTTGCATCTTTAGATCAACACTAAATCTTGATCATTTGAAAAACACGTCACTTGTGCTAGTAGTCTACATGGTCATATGTCCAAAAGGGCTGTTCACGGTAACCAAAATTACAAGCTATACACAAAACTATGCTCATCACTATTTTTTTTGTAAAGCTTTGTGTGTTTTGTTGTCTTTAAAACTTTAATGTACTACTTTTTGTTCCCGGTGGGGCCCCGGTTTGGAAATGTGACCGCGTTGTGATGTTGACAGGGCGAAGACGATTTTACTCACCAGATACAGAAACTGTCACTGTTGGGTGCCGCGGGAGAGTTGTACTTGTAGTCCTGTTGTTAGTGTACGGACTTCAAACCCTGCATAAAAACAATGTGTAACATGTTGTCATCGGATAAATACACTGTTATAAACATCACTAACATTAGTAGAACAACGTGCTTGAAAATATGTATTTGGTGAGTAAAATCGCATTTGCCTTGTATACTTGATGCTAGGGTCACATTTCACAGCCAGTGCCAGATCGGGAACAAAAGTATTACATAAAACTAAAATATACCAAAACACACAAAGCGGAATGGAATTAGAAATGAGCATGATATTTCTCGATAGTTATAATTCTGGTTACCGTAAACAGCCCGGCTGGGAAATATAACCCTATAGGCTACTAGCATAAGCGATGTGTCTTTCAAATAATCCAGATTTAGTGAACTTGAGTTACACATGTGTGTATTCCAAATAAATCGCCGATCATGAACCATTGTGTTAATGACCTACCATCATAATCTATTATGATGATCACGCCACGTTGGTAATAAACTACTCGATATGAGAGCTTTATTACGAAAATGAAACACTTTGTCAACCTGACAAGTCTAAATATCACCCATTCACGCCCGGCCATCCGTGTCGGATTCAAATCAGTTTCCCGCCACCGCCACAACCACCGTGAAATCACCGCGTAAATCTGCCCCCATTTCCACACAGCAGACAAAAGCAATCTTGTCGGGAAACATGAAAAATGTTGGAGGTGCTCGAAATCCCCAGGATCGAACGTTATGTTCGATTTTCCTAACAGCGAATAGAAATTCTATTCCAAATCCCCAGAATCGAACCCTAACAGCGAACAGAGCTTCTATTCCAAATCCCCAGGATCGAACGTTATGTTCGATTTACCTAACATCGAACAGAAGTTCTATTCCAAATCCCCAGGATCGAACAGAGGTTCTATTCCCCAGGATCGAGAATAAAACAGAAATCTTGGCGGGGAATTGAAAAAAATACCGAAGGTGAGAGCGTGAGAGTAGTTCAAGTTCAGAGGGGAGAAACAGATCCCCTAATCGGCGGGACTCCGGCAGCCCTCCCCGCTGGGTGCGGACCGGCTCACTGCCGACTGGAAACCCGCACAGATCGTAAACACACGTACCGCTAACCACAATTTCATTAGAGAGATTAAACTATGATTCATTTTATGACCTATGTGGTTAATCTAGCCGGTTCGTTGATTAAATCCGCCCGGCGTAAGAGGACAAGTGATTATGACCAGATGATTCCACATGATCATGACTTTCCAGTAAAACTGACAGTCGACTGATCTATGGGATCCTATAGCTATTGTTTGCATGAACCTTTTAAATCTCCAAGCGATATGTGGCTCCGGCTTGTTTTGTAGCTTTCTCTAGTGTAATATCGCCTCTAGTGCTGTACCTCATACGCAGGCAAACGGAGAAAAACGCACTTCTAGAAAGGCATACAAAACTCCGATAAAGACCTACAGAACAAGCCGAAGGTACACATCTACTTCAACTTTAGCTCCGCCATTTCCTACAAGGTTCCATCATCGATTCTCGGAAAAAGCAAAATCGACCTGCAACATTCTGCGAGGATAGAGACCTCAACACGAGTGGTGTACACTTCTAACTCCAGGCACGTTGCCACACTCTCTAGCGTTTTTAACAGCCCCCACAAGACCTCTTATCGGGCTGAAACAAATGGCAAAAGCTGCCCAAAATGTGGGAATATTCACCAAAAGACTCCCCCGGTCATTAGAATCCGTATATATCCGAAGGTTGCAAATGTTAACAAAAGGTCGACTGACTCCTCTGGCAAGTCACGTTCATCCAATCTACTTGGCCAATTTCTACTGTTTTGTTATGTAGTCTGATAGGGACTAGGCTGAGCCCACCTCCCGGAGCACACGCTGCAGAACAAACGCACACAGACAGCCGGAATAATGCGGAGAAACTAATCCGCGTCTAATCATCCCCTTTCCCTGCCAGATCCACCTGCGTTCTGCCGAACTCGTGCCAGCACGTTGTAAAACTCCATTTGATATCATGGAGCCAGACGACTATTACATATCGGTTATGATGCCGTAACGTCACAATGATTTAATAGCGGCACAGGAATTTGTACCTCATATATCCATGCATGTGCCTCTTTGGCAGTCAGTCTATATAGACTATGACAAACTACGCAAATGAACTTAAACGACAAAAGATGTGCCAGTGCCAATGCATGTGCCAGATTTGAAGTAAAGGAGTACATTATACTTTAAGACATGACGTTTTCATGGCGGCTGAAATATGTGACATGTTGGATAATGATATATTGATATAGGAGCTAGTAAATACAACAAATACTCAATGTGATATTCTTTTCTATTGTAACGTTCGTTATATATTGTTGGTATGTATGAAAAAAAAACAGTCTTACACATACTCAGGGGAAGAAACGTTATTATCTCCATGAAAAATGGAGATATAGTTTTGGGGTGTGTCTGTATGTGTGTCTGTCTGTCTGTCTGTGTGTTTGTTTGTGTTTCCGGATATTTGTGGTCAGCATAACTCAAGAACCTCTTGATGGATTGCCATGATATTTGGCAAGGGTAAGTGTTGGTAAGACGAAGGTCAAGGTCAATCTTGGACCCCCTGGTATGTGACCTTGGTACTGCAGCAGAATTTTGTTGTTGTTGCATCTTTTGACGTGGATGTGCTAGGGTCTTGATTTTTTGGTGGCAAATAGCTTGTGACGTGAGGAATATGTTGTGCATGCTTGCGTCCCCTAGCAGGTTGCTTTGGAACTGCAGTGGGGTTTTTCTCAAAATCTTCTTAGGAGGATAACTGGACAAGGGAACGACAAATTTAGATGATATTTTGTATGTAGGTAGAGATGTACATAATCAAGTGCAAATCATGCAAACTGGCACTTAATTTGCATAATTAATGAGGGAAATCTATATTTGTAGTGTTTACCTATGTAGGACTCAAATACCTGTCATATACGTAGTTTGTGGCTGGTGGAACATTAACAGATATCAATCATGCACATACCTCCCTAATTTGCATAATTAATGTAAAAGTGCTATAATTCTTCTAAATGATTGCACAATCAACATTGTGACCACTGTAAGTTATCTAAATGCGCAAATAACCAAGCATAGATTATGTAAATGTGCAAATCATTTACATAATCAGACTATTTCATGCAGATATGAGGTCTCCGAACTCTTGTTGTTATTGTTATTGTTTGGGCAGAGAATTTCGTCGGATCACAAAGTCAACTTGTTTATTAAACCCAACAAATATATGTGTCCAGGGAGTCCTGAAAACAGGCTGAAGCCTGAGCGATGTACTCTGGTAAAACAAATAAAACGAAATATTACAAAATATATCGCCCTTTCTAGTGTAAAGACGCTGAGAGGGTTTATGGCGAATTTCACGCACTCAAACGAGGCGCTATATGGCATCAGCACAAATCAGCACAAAATATTGTCTCTAAAGTAAGAAACGTTTGCGTGACTACAGCAGGTTCTGGGCGCTTAACGAATAAAGGTGGGAAATTATCGCTCCGACTGAAAGCAATCAAATTGTTCATCGCTGTATATAACAAACACTAATCCCATTAATTTCTGTCTCCACGCCTGATAAAGCAATGAACGTGTTTTGGTCACAACAATGAGGAGTCTTCATCCCCAAGCAGATGTCAGGAGGCAAAATCGTAACATTTTTTGACTTTATCAATCACAAACTTCCTCCTTAACATCTGAATAAAATCACGTCATTTTGTAAAACAAAAGGATATTATTGAAATAGTTAAACGGTAATATCCAACACGAAAATTGGACTCACCAACGATGTTGGATATTACATTTTAAATATTCGAATAACGACTTCTAACAACACAGGTGATCTTTCAACTTAAAAAAAAGGACAGTTACATGTAGGATAACGTAAAAATATTAATCTCCAGGCAGATCCTACAATGGCATAAGATGGTACCAAACTGGCCAATGACTGTAGTCAGCCATAAGGTGTCCATTTGCCATGGTAGCGAAACACACTCCTAAGCCGGCTTCAGTCCTTTGCCAGCTTTGGATACTATTTTATGCTACCGTAGGATCTGCTTGGAGATTATAAAAACATTGCCTCCCAACATCTGCTTGGAGACTATGGATTGCCGACTCCTAATGAATCCCAGTGAGGGAGTGAAGCAGGGACGGGAGCAATTAAATTGTTCATCGGAGTGCGACACGGAGGCGGCGATGATTACCCGTACGTGTTGATGAGAGTCATGATGAGTGTTAATGACGCGTGACGCCCACGTCTGACTGACGCCTGTGTGTTTACGTACCTTTAATGGAGGAATGAATGGAGACCTTTATTATTGTACATATATTGGCCCCCATTGGGCTAAGTACAGGCCACAAAGATGTACAAATACAGACATGCAAGCAGATAAGAGAGATGTATCTAGTCTTTCTCGTTAACGTTTCTTTCCACTGCTTGAAATGCAAGGATATAGGTTTTCTGGTCGCGGGATTGTCTAAACGCATAAGAAATGTGAATTTGTCCGTATTACACATGATGTACAAGCGCTTTTAAAATGCATTGACCCGATCGAGGAGGGCCTACCTCTATACGGTTAGATGTGTGCCTCTAGCTCTGTTGCCAGGCAGGACTATCTTCAAACATTGCTCCATTGCTAATCCATCTTGATATTCCCTTCAAGCGATCGACAACGCTACAAGTTGGTCTGCATGTAGGGCAATCCTGATGGGCCCACCATGCACTACTTAAGAGCCCTCGAGGACCTCGAAACGGGCTGAGTCAGCAGAAACACGTCCATCAGATATGTTCACAAACTCTCTCCAGTCACCATGTAGATTGAATCCGCATAGCGTAACACATCAGCTTCACAGGCACGCGGCAAGAACCTGCCACTCCTAGCCTTTGAACATCTAGCTGCACGAGTTGTTTAAAGCTATGTAATGATTATGTACTATCTAGTGAAGATGCTCCTACTGTACCTGGTGGCTACAATTTCCTGTTCACCATAGTACAAGAGAAAACACGAATGTTTAAACACAGACGTGCTGAGCAGACCTGTGGCAGGCGGACACATCAAAGACATTCCAGGACACAGTACGTCAGACTATCGCAGCTCATCAAGTCGTGACGTCATCCCATGGGAGGGGGCATCAGTGCTGCAGTACTGAGCATGGATGAACTCAATAAGCAGCCTACATACATTGGCCTTACTGTACGAGCGATGGGAATAAGCATAGGCAGGAGTGAACAAACTTAAATATTTTTTTTTTTTTATTGGCATACATATAAGACAAGACACAGTGGTAAATGCACTCTAGCAAAGCTAATTTTAACATTACCACTAGGACATTTGAAAATAAAATAAACAAAGGACAAAACAATGTGAGATCAAATAAAAACAGTAGTACAGCAGTGGGGTGACGGATCCAACAAATAAATATATATATACAAACAAGATTTAAAGGAAAATGTCAATCAGTTTGAAAACGGTTGGTCTGGAGTATGTATGTCTGTGTAAGCTGCATGATATGGTTATTTGTTACTGTTGGTAAAGTGGGTGAACCCTTGAGTAAAAGTTGAGTTAAGACTGGGTCAGACGTAGTTTTCAAATCAAGGGTTAAAAGGTCTTGAAGATTGCAGAGAAGGGTTTTTCTAAGATGGTTGTAGTTTGGGCAGTACAATAAATAATGGACAACGCTTTCGCATCGGGAGCCACAGCTACAAGAAGGACTATCGACTAGATTACGTGTGAATAAGCTAAAGTTCAAACTACAAGTCCCGATGCGGAGGCGTGTCACCCCCACCTAACTCCTTCTGCTTTTCCCCCTACCCGTTCACCTTTTCCCCCGGACTTCCTCTTAACCCCCGCCGTACTTCATCTGTGCCCCCGTCATTCCTCTTTACCCCCGGTGTAATTCTGCTTTTCCCCCGCCCTTTTCCTTTTCCCCCAATGGCCGCCGTCAACCCGAATTGCACGTAGTCGACACGAAAATCGTTCGGAAAGTAACAATAACGGTTGCGCCACGGAACATGAAATAGCCTATGCTCTAGTACACATTCTAGGCCACCTTTCTGCCAAGTGGCGTTTCACAACTCCTTCCCAGTCTGAACTGAAAAAGCATGTCCCGTCAGCAGCCTACTTCCTAGAGGCTGGTGGCGGACCGCTTGAGGCCGGCGCACTGTGCTATGGCGATCGGGCGACTCGCTATATCGGCATCGATATGGTTACCCCGGGAGCCCAGGACTAACAGGTCGTTCTTTTAAAAGAGGGACATACCGACCCAGGTTGGAAACAACGCAGGTAAAAGTCCCCGTGTCGATCCGAGGAGCAGGGTCGCGCCCGTGAATAGGAACTGCGTCTCAGCCCGACCAGCATAGTGGGACCCAACTATTTTTATCTCACTGTGACTTTTCGGTATGCTAAGTAAAGGCAGAGTACATTTCATAATATACCCTTTATTATTTTTCACAAACTCGCTATGTGTCCATTTACAGTACCTTAGTACCAAGATATCGTTTGCTATCTTTATACATTTCTCATGTATTGTACGCCCTGCTGCATTTCGACTGTGTTCGTTCTGCATGCCATATATCAAAGATCCAGCCACCCCGAGTTACACTGTTCACAAACACAAATACAGACACACGGTATTGAAACCACAGCATACGTGACGTATTAAAGACGCCGCAGCCGACATTTTATGAAGATCTGTTACATCAAGGAGGTGCTACATGCATGGAACGATTCCGACGCTTAGTGTACGCATTCTCTGCCTGTCTTTTGAATTGATTCTGTACTCTCTTTGTACCTCATTCCCATACTACATTGATACCATCACTTCGCCATTGTATTTATAAAGAATTATAAGATAAGATTCTGATCTTGTAGCCAAGCCTAATGATTTTCTGAAACGCCGCAAAACCCCGGCGTCAAGCGATCCGCCACCCAGCCACTAGGTACTAGTTGCATTTATGTACGTGGAGCACCACAAACTACGCGCTGCTGACGGCACATGGCTTTTCAGTTCAGAATGGGAAGGTGTTGTAAAATGCCACTTGGCAGAAAAGTGGCCCAGAATGTGTACTAGAGCATAGGCTATTTCATGTTCCGTGGCGCAACCGTTATGTTACTTTCCGAACGATTTTCGTGTCGACTACGTGCAATTCGGGTTGACGGCGGCCATTGGGGGAAAAGGAAAAGGGCGGGGGGAAAGCAGAATTACACCGGGGGTAAAGAGGAATGACGGGGGCACAGATGAAGTACGGCGGGGGTTAAGAGGAAGTCCGGGGGAAAAGGTGAACGGGTAGGGGGAAAAGCAGAAGGAGTTAGGTGGGGGTGCGTGTTAGTAAAACGCAGGCGTACCTGGGGCCATGTCTAAAATGTGTGTTAGGGGAAGGGCGAACCAATTTTATTAAGTAGTTTTTGAATGTTGAAGGATTAAATGACCGAACAGCTAAATCAAGATCATTCCAGTGATGTGTAGCATACGGAATAAAGGACCTTTGGTAACGAGTGGTGGTACAAGCCGGTGACTGTAAGTTGTGTTTGTTGCGAAGGTCGTAGGGAGTAAGGGCAGAAACTTCAGGAGTGATCAACTCCTGAAGGTACTGGCGAGTTTGACCATGAACAATTTTATGAAACATTGACAAAGAGTGAATATAGCGACGGTCAGACAGCTTTTCCCACCCAAGTTCAGAAAGGAGTGACAAATATGAGGATCCTCTCACAGCACCTGATACTGTGAGTGAGCACTCATATTGTACTCTCTCTATACGTCGGGAGTCCGATATAGTGCAGCCATGCCATACTATGTCGGCGTATTCAAGAAGAGGACGAATGAAGGACTTGTAGATATCTTCGAGTACATGTCGTGGCAATTTAAATTTAAATATGGCTTCGAATGGCATTGTTCGGCTTAAGCTAACATGTAATACCGCGAGTATCTTTTATAATTTTCTAGACCAGCAGTTCCGTAACCACATTACACACTTGTTATACAGTGCTGAAACCCACTCAGACAGTCAATAACGTGGGCTAATAATTAGATCCCCACTGACAATACATCTTTCACGAGCCGCAAATTACATCTGACTGTCTGTTATTGGAATGGGATAGCGACACGCTGCGCGCCAGTATTGGTTCTGAGGGCATTTAGCTCTGAGATTTAAGCATAGTAGTTAGCAGCTCCACCAAGAGGCTGAAAAGGGAGCCTTTTACGGCAAACATAATTGTAGGGTTACGTAAAAGCTTTTAGAGACAACTTTGGGATGACAGGCAGATGCAATTATCGTGGATTCCTTCAGTGAAGCCACTTATGATGTTAAATTGTGGATGATGCCCAAGTTGGAATATTGACGATCCGCTCAGAAATTGGACAAATCTGCCAGCAAAATAATATTATATGAACAATGTTTCTAAATGCTCCCCTGGAAAACGTATTGCTAAGATTGAATGCATGTGGATTGTGGGGGTATGCAAAGGTTCTGCAAGTGTATGTCACTGTCATCAGCCCCGGCTTTAGCTCATTGACGGTGAACATCCTGTTAAACGTCAACAAAAGTTTCCAATTTCCGGAAGGTGCCGCGTCGTCTCATCACGGACGACATTAACAAGCCGACAAGATGAATGTTTCCATCAGAAAGGTTAAGCGCGTTCCGCCGCCCCTGTCCTACCTGTTACAGCCGGGGTCAATCCCGTCCGATCAGCCACCGCATCAATCTTCCCAGGCCGGCGGCACGTGCGGCGTGTCGGCCCGCCGAGAGGTTAAGCGCGTTCCGCCGCCCCTGTCCTACCTGTTACAGCCGGGGTCAATCCCGTCCGATCAGCCACCGCATCAATCTTCCCAGGCCGGCGGCACGTGCGGCGTGTCGGCCCGTCGGCCTGGGCCATAAATCACCCGGCAAGTCCCGGCCAAGCTCTCACACCTCCAACGCCGGTTGTAGGCCGTTATAGATCAACCAGTACTATGTGCATGACTTCTTTTGGAGTAAACGTTGTTTTGACAGGCTTCTCGTGAATTTCACTTACGTACGATGCTGATCATTGTAGGCTTGGGGTACCCCGGGTGGATTTCATCTATAGGTGCGTGGAAAAATAAATCCACTGCTACGTATGTATCTCAACTGATCACGTCCTAGTATCCGTCATACTCCTTTGTGTGATGAAACAAGAAAGCTTTTAAAAAAAGCTGGCCGGGGCGCATTTGGAAGGACTACCTCAAAATTTCATGTTGTGTTCCAGTAAAATGTGCATCATTATTAAACTAGAAGTTTATATCTAAAATCTATGGGAAGTTGGCTGGAAACCTTTGTTCACTGGTATAATTGGATTTTCCGGCGTACTTTTGTGGGCGGAATTGTATCCCTTGTG
>NC_049979.1:1139545-1150009 GCF_000003815.2 Branchiostoma floridae
TGTATAGTGCATCTCCTTGAAAAAGTACACCATCAAGGTCTGTACTTGTCCAGGTAATTGCTTGTCTGCAAGTACTGTGGTTAACAACTGCCATTAAAGCATTTGCAGTGCATTGTTTGCCTCTATTATCTCCACTGAAAATGATGTCACCTTGGTGGTATTTTCCCGATAAAATAGATTCACACATTGTTCACAATATATGTGTTCTTTGCTTGACTTTATTTGCACAATGCACAGTGCTCAGTGGCACGATTGAGTCTGGTGTGTGCAAAATGCACAGTGCTCAATGGCACGATTGGTCTGGTGTGTGCAAAATGCACAGTGCTCAATGGCACGATTGGTCTGGTGTGTGCAAAATGCACAGTGCTCAATGGCACGATAGGTCTGGTGTGTGCAAAATGCACAGTGCTCAATGGCACGATAGGTCTGGTGTGTGCAAAATGCACAGTGCTCAGTGGCACAATTGGTCTGGTGTGTGCAAAATGCAGTGCTCAGTGGCACGATTGAGTCTGGTATGTGCAAAATGCACAGTGATCAATGATCTGTTAATAGGTCTCAAGGTCTAATTTGGTTGGATCAAGGACTCTCTTTCAAACCTCTTTGGTTGGATGCAAAATGTAATGCGTAGATTTCAGCAGAAGAAGTATAAATGTGTACTGTGTAAAATCTTATTGAGTACAGACTTTTGCTAGCTGTAAGTTTCTGTATATTACTGTGTCACTTGTATATATAGCAGAGAACAGTCTAAGGCGTCACTGAAACAGAAAGAAAATATTGTCTTGATCACATAACATCTTACTAGTACCAACAAAAAGCAAAAATCTACAAAAGTTCAGGTGTGACATCTTGCCAACTGCTTTGCTGATTGTTTAACAGTTAGCTACAATCCGTTGTTTTCTACTATTCTTTGGAAATGTATGTTTTAATGTATTAGAATCCGATCCATCTTTTCAACTTGTACGATATTTTTACAATCAAAAATGCCCTGCATAATGCCTCGCATCGGCTCAAGCACAGTGCACCATTAAACTATCTAAATTCTCGTCAATCCCCACACACTGGTTTTACTAAAAAAACTATATACCGTTCCTTGGAAATATGTTTCAATGTGTCCGAATTCATGATCACTATCTTTTCAAATTGTACGTTACTCTTACGATCGAAAATGTCCTGCAGGACCTCCTGCAGCTGCATATATAGACGCACGCCCCCCTCCCACCCGCACGTAAACTGTTCCAATCGTTGCACAATAAACTTGACTGTATACCCTCCACAAAATCTTTCGTCAAATGTCGTGCTCATTTTACTCACATGACACTACGCCTTAGAATGTAATGTTATATTTTAATACATCCGAATTCCAGAAAGATAACTTTACAAACTGTACCAATTTCTGTACGATAAAAATCTCACCTCCTCCGCACCGTCAACGCCCGTGAGGGTATTTACCGGAATAACCCGAAATGACCCGGAATAACCCGGAATAACCGTAATATTTCTTGTTCCCATGGCCATATATACATTATTTTATGCCAAAATATTGCATTCTGCGATCTTAACTTATCAAAGCACACTGTATTTCGGTAGCTTTCATCCTTTATTAAGGTTATTCCGGGTTATTCCGGGTTATTCCGGGTTATTCCGCTAAATACCCGGACCCGTCAACGCTATCGCAAAATGAACCGTGCGATTTAACGACAACTCCTCAAATGTTACATGACCAGTGTTTTACTGCAAATCAAGAAACATTTTCCTTTCCTAGACTTTGCTAATGAGCGCTGCAATGTTTTCTGTACGAGTAGAGGTCATGGATAAACAGTATTCTTACAACGTTTATTTGAAGGGCTAAGAAGGGCTGAGAATTGTCGTAAAAACGCACGGTACATTGCGTTTATTTGAAGGGCTGAGAAGGGCTGAGAATTGTCGTAAAAACGCACGGTACATTTTGCGACCATAGCAGACCCATCCAAGGACGAACCATTAAACCGGGCACAAAGCCGGGCGCCTTCGGCGCCCCGGCAAAAAAACGTGGATGCATGCATGAAAATTATTTGCCGTAGGTTTCCGCCGATGACAGGGCTAGGAGTGGCTTCGACTCGCAACTCCTCCCCTATATGTGTATAGTGCCTATTTCTATAAAAATCGTGACACCCATAGGTTTGAGTTCTAGACACTTGTAGATCTCTGTCAGACCGATAATAAATGCTGAAGGGAGTGAAATGTATCACAGCAGTCGCCGTAGCTGTGTTCAGATCCCCAGTAAAACAACGACATAAGTCTCCTGCTGAGCCGTATTGAAGACTCTGTAATACTATGTGTATCATGATAAAGTACTTCGATACCATTGCGTGTGTTAAATTGCATCAAGCACAGACCTGTTTTGGTAGAAGCAAGTCATAAATGTTAATGAACTAAGTACTCAAAGTGTCCAATAGTACTAATCTCCAAGCAGATCCTACGGTAGCATTAGATAGTATCAAAAGCGCTGCCAGAGGAGTGAAGCCGGCCTAGGAGTGTGTTTCGCTACCGAGGGAAATGGACTCCTTTTGGCTGACTACACTCCTTGGCCAGTTTGGTACTATCATATGCCATCGTGGGATCTGCTTGGAGACTACAATAGTACCGTACCCTGATAATATGCTCTGTACTCGGGCATTGGTGTGCCAACAGGGGGCGCACGAGGGCGCTTTTACAGAGGGTTCGACTACAGGTCCGATGCTACTCGCCCATGCGGAAGGAATGATCTGTCCCACAAGGCTACTCAGACCTATTACGCTTCCTGCGAACGTCCTGTGCGTGTGTGTGATCAATTATTCATCAATTAACTGATGTTCTCTTCATGATACTCCAGCGACCGTGCGCCCGGAGACGGGGTCTTTTCATCTCTCCTGCTGGAATATTCATGGCCAGCATACCGCCCGCCAGCACGGCATCGGGATAAAACAACAACAGATCAACGTAACTTGAAAGCTCATCTGTGCTGGTAGAAGTCATTATTAAACTAGTTAAACTGCAGTTTCCAGCACAAAAATTGTCTATTCCTTGACAAAGACTGGTGCTTTTCAGTCGAAAATTTGAGTCAAAATTTTGTGTTGGAAATTACTAGTTCAATAACAGATCAACTTGTTTATGGAGTTACATATGTCACCATTACTAAAGCTACAACCTATACCTTGTTCCTTTCATGACTGGGTCTGAAAAACTAAAAAAATACAGATCATTACGGCACCGGTACTCTTCCTCAACCTAGACGAATGTTTTTGATATTGGAATCCGGTTTGGGTTGTATTGGTTTGATGCGTCAGAAGAAAAAAGACACAAAATGCCACGACTTTCCATTTTTGAACATTGGCGCCCAGTAGTACCCAACAAAAGGCTAGGAATATAAAATTGTGTAAGGTAGCTTCAGGCATCTAGTAATTTTCTGTCGACGTTACAGGTCCACCCAATCTGCTAAACTCCAAAAAGATGTTGTTGGATGCTAAATCGTTTGGTGTCCGAGCAGCTCGTTTCTGTCTCAATCCGCTTCGCTTGATGACACAGACAAGGGTAGCTAGGAAATGTAGCGATTTAGTCTCCGTAACATCTGCTTGGAGGTTCTTATTCTACCTCTGCCACATTCTCACGCACACAGTCGTCTGATTTATCCCAGCTCTACCCTGTTGTGAACAGCCTCCCTAACATCTGCTTGGAGATTACCCTTCTCACGCACACTGTCGTCTGATTTATCCCAGCTCTACTCTGTTGTGAGCAGCCTCCCTAACATCTGCTTGGAGATTACCCTTCTCACGCACACTGTCGTCTGATTTATCCCAGCTCTACTCTGTTGTGAGCAGTCTCCCTAACATCTGCTCGGAGATTACCCTTCTCACGCACACTGTCGTCTGATTTATCCCAGCTCTACTCTGTTGTGAGCAGCCTCCCTAACATCTGCTTGGAGGTTACCCTTCTCACGCACACTGCAGCCCCCCTAACATCTGCTTGGAGATTACCCTTCTCACGCACACTGTCGTCTGATTTATCCCAGCTCTACTCTGTTGTGAGCAGCCCCCCTAACATCTGCTCGGAGATTACCCTTCTCACGCACACTGTCGTCTGATTTATCCCAGCTCTACTCTGTTGTGAGCAGCCTCCCTAACATCTGCTTGGAGATTACCCTTCTCACGCACACTGTCGTCTGATTTATCCCAGCTCTACTCTGTTGTGAGCAGCCCCCCTAACATCTGCTCGGAGATTACCCTTCTCACGCACACTGCAGCCTGATTTATCCCAGCTCTACTCTGTTGTGAGCAGCCTCCCTAACATCTGCTTGGAGGTTACCCTTCTCACGCACACTGTCGTCTGATTTATCCCAGCTCTACTCTGTTGTGAGCAGCCGGAGTTATTTACGACACCCTCCTGAGCAATAAACCTAATCTCCGATACCACAAGTAATATGGAATCAATTGTTCGGCATACAGGCAAATAATTCACGCGGATCAGAGAATGGACATAAATTTCACTGAAAGTCAGTTGCAGTTTGAAATGGTAACGGTTTTGTGGTAGGATAAGCGGTGCAGCTCTGGGTGTTCTGTACCTTTAGACAGTGACGGAAAGCATTATTTGCTGTTCAAACAGCACATCAGCGAAATATCTATGTTAAACGTGGGATGATATTGACATTAATAGGACAAAAAGTGATGTAGAGTTGTCAGCAAGCCATGTGAAGAATATCTGTACGTGCCATTTGCAAATTAGCTGGTGTCCTCTGCAGGAAACTGTTCGACACTTCAATGTCAAAGCCCTGCATGGTCGACTTGCTGCTGTCAGTATTTTGCAGGCAACCACTATTTTGTCAGATACGGAGTGATTTGGTAAGAGGTGAGATCTACATGATTGATTTTGTACGTACACACGATCTGTATTGGACGCGAACATTTCCGGCTCGTTGCCCTAATAAACTTCCCATTTTTCACCAATAATCATCCGGTGATTTTTCACATCTAACCGCATCTTTGCCAACACGCAATACGAACGTTGCCGTCGACAGGCTTCACCGACTGTCAGCAGCTGCTACTAACAGTTGACATGACTTCAGTTTTACATGCATTTGTTGTTTGAAGTACTAAACAGCAACATTTTATTAATGGAGGATTTACAAATACAAAGTGATGTTAGATTATATTTTCATCAGTCAGTATCAAAGATACCACGGTTACGAGAGGTACACGGTCTTCGTGATGCTTCTGGCCGGCTCTAATGCAGTAAAAATCTGGCGTTGCCTCCTGACAGTCTCAACGAGAGAAAACAAATGTTTCTGCACATCGAGGTTAAACAGAAGGGACTCTAGTGAATACTTGGCGGTTGTACGGGGCAAGACTCCCAACCCAACAGGACATAAATATCACGATACTGACAGAGTCAATCTCCACCAGAATTTTTTTTTGACCAAATAGAATATTTTGTCGCTACCGAAGGATACCATAGGATAAAACTTGGCAACTGCTACCCTAACGACAGAGTACACAGACGTACTCTCCTTGCTAACTATCCACCCTATTTTGTGCCATATTTCGTATTCATAACCCCCATGGAAAGACCTGGTGGAAAGCTGCGCGTAGAGAAGACCCAGTGATTATAAAACAGTGAATTACAATACACCCGGCCCACTGGCTCTGTTTGCCTTGCTTATGATATCACATAGGGCATTCAAATTACAGCTTCAACGAGATTCATCTTCAAAGCCCCTGTTACAAACCAAACAAGTATTGCACTGTGAGGATCATCAAAGATAGCCAACCATGGCGGAATAATCAAGATTAAGTCAGCTAGGAAGATCAGGGATGTTTTGACAGGATGGAAAACGCTTCTGAAATACTATCACGCACAGTCCGCGGCTTATAAAAGAGATCTCCCAGATCCATCATTAGACGAGAGTCTATAACAGGCGCCCCGGGCGGCGGTCCCATGGTACTGGTGAAAGTGCAGCTCCCTTAGTTTAGAGGACACATCCGCCGGAGGAAACCCCCGAGGGAACGTCCAGCTGAAAAGGCAGAGAGAAAAGGGGGTCCTTTCGACGAGGCATCAATTTACCGCTTTCGCAGTTTATCTCAATTCCCATGAATATGACTCTATAGAAATTACGGTTTTTGATTGCTCAAAATCAACCGGCAACAATGTGTGCATTTCTCTACACGTGGATCAGAATGGGATGTATTGCAACGGAGGGGGCACATTAACGATTAAAAGGTTGAGGTCAAGCACTTTCATGTGAAGCTTGTTTTGTGTCTGTACAACTGAGCTTAAGATTTATAACGGTATGACACAGAGTGCAAACAGGGAAGCTATGCTTCTAGGTTTGAATCTGTAGTGTAAAAGTCTGACATGACGCTCATCAGAGGTTTTACGGTAGCAGCTCTAAAAATTCAAAATGTCCATCAGAAGGCGAACCGTAGATATTCTTTGATTTACAGCAAACGTAGCGGTTATTGTAGCTCACTACGCAATCCATGTCCATCTAGTTGTGAAGGGTTGCATGTTTTGTCGAAACCTCTCCATCTCATGTTGCTTACAAACAGCTTCAGTTTCTCAACTGTTTTCAATCTAGTCCTTATCACGTGAATGATCTAAAAGATACCAGCATCCTCATATTTTCCATTTACGATTTCCATTCCATAAACGTGTCGTCCGTATCAATCGTAGCTTGTTAAATCAGCTTTGCGTGTCAGAGATGTGCGCTTAAGAGGATTACGAATGTCATTTTCCAGCCAATCACGACAGAAAACAAGCTGTTACCTACATACATCATCCGGAATCCACTTTGTGCTTTTTGACACCTTCCAACGACATTTTCATCGCCGTGATGCATGACGGACACTTGTTTTCCATCAGGCCCGTAAATCCCTGTTAGCAGCCAATCAAAGTTTATAATAAAGCTGTTTGCTGTGGACACAGTCCTGATGGTTGTAACGGTCTGAGGTCATCAAATCCTCGTTCTCTGATGTCGAAAACGGCGATACAGTTAGCCTTTAATAGGGAGCCCGGATACGCGTTAAAGTGTCATGTAAAGTAGCGCTCCGCAAATAGAGAGGCAGAGAAAGCTGTCAAACTTCGAAAACTTAGCTCAACAATTTCGTTATGCTCTTTTAGATGTTTTTAAAAAGTGTTTTTATCTCTACAGTTGAATATAATGCACATTTATGTGAAACGATTGGATATCACTCTAGCCCTCAGCCCAGACCCTTAAATAAATCTTTCATTGCCCCTTTTCATGATGAATCTGTCCCCATGGAAACATAAAATCATTTAGAACATCAACAGTTTATCCGGAAAGGGTTTTCCTGTCAGATGGATGATGGATGCGGACAGAATCTAACTATCTCCACCCCTCGTCTTCCAGATGAACACAGCTGTACGTAGATGTCAGGGCCATGTTGAAGACTTGTTGTTGAACGCTAGTTTTCCTCCTATCTCACGGACCATCGGGATAATGTCATTATCAGATGCCATTTCGATATAATGCAGTATAATCCCCTTGAAATGAAGGCCGCCGAAGCCGCCCGAAATTGGCTAATTACGGTAATTGAAGCTGGATAGTTTTGTGTGATGTTCCTAATAGGGAAATTGATATGGATCCATGTAGCCCGGGGGCTGACATAAATCTTTCAGCGAGAGGCCGTCACGACATCCGCGGCGATGTGCACGCGATATCCGCCGGTATGTAGGGTCAGCTGGAGATTGGGACCTGGACTGGAAGGGTTGTGACTTGCTTATGCTCCTATGTAGATCCTTCCATGTTATTTGAAGACGATCTCTGTTTGTTTGTTTATTTATTTATTAGCAAATGTGACAAACTACTTTACACAGACTCTCAGGCAGCGTTACGTAGCACATCACTATAGCATTATCAATAAATCTGCAACCTATCTAATGGGTTACTAGTAATTTAAAATCAGTCTACGATCTATTTGGGTTGAGTTACCAGAATTTCACTATGATTGCCATCTTTGTTAGTTGTAATCTTGCCCACATGGCACTCAAATATAGCTGAAGTAGTCGCTCTTCAAGCAGGTTCATATTGGGCATTCCACCAGTTCAGCATTGCCGCCTCCTCACCCCATCCATCTGCACGGCGGCACTGACAGGAGCCTGGCTGTTGAGGACAGAGACAAATGGCTTCACACCACGGAATGTCTTTTCACCTGTCAACAAATCGTTCTTTTTCGTGACTGCAGCTATTTCTGTCGCCAGTCTGGCTGCAACCAGGCTGCCAGGGCATTAGAGTGCATCAGCTCGTTCCTGCCACTGTTCTGTGACAGACTGAGGGTCCGGACGCCGCTCAAGGACATGGTCATCCTCAGGGACGGGGTGGCGATCTGGTCGCATTCTTCACCAGAGTCTGGACTATGTCCTAGCGTTTTTTTGCCCTGAACGGACTTTCCTTCACGTACAAATTCTTCACACTGACATCTCCATCGACTAACAGGATGAGATGGTTGACATTTTCATGCATATACTAGTACTTTCAATGGCTATCCATTCGCAGATGATAGCTGGATTGTTAAAAAGTCATCTTCCTTTCCCTCGGTATACGTAAGTCGAATTCAGTCATTTCTATACAGTGAAATAGCCTGGAAGCCAGACACCAAAGGAAAGACACCACACGCAATAATCAGCATACACAATGGGAATTATTGGCCTGTCCGATATCAGGCTTATTAATTTTGAGCCTAGAAATGACCGAGTTGGATGATTACAGATAAAATCAGCTGCAGGGCTTAAGCCACGTGCAATTCGGATCGCAATAGATGGGTAGATAACAGTAGACCATGTAGATGTGCACGTGCATATGGATTTGGACTTCAGCTGGTGTTTGTCTGGATTAAACTGGCGTCAGTTATCCGAAGCAAGATTAAGCTCCTGCAGTCGTCATGTATAATGGACTCGCAATGACAAACGGCGTGTCAACTGCGTTGATACATTAATCAATGACTTCCTGTTGTCAGTCCTTTAAAGACTTTAACCAGTCAACGTACTTCGATAAACCAATCAGGAAACGTGGATCCAATCGTGACCAACTTGAGTGGCTACATGGCGGCCCACATGGTTTAGTGAAGTAACAGACAGAATGAGAACATTATACTGGTCTAAGACAAATCGGTACGTGGATAGAACTTGGGAATGCCAAGAATGGAGGGCGTGTTGGTCTGCAGAGGCGGTCACATCAAACACATTCCCAGAGACAGTATGTTAGAATATTACAGATCATCATGTGGTCCCATGGGAATATATCGCAGGTGCGGTGTAATAGTATGTTTCCTGTGTACGTTTGTTAAGACTGAGATAGACAACCTGTATCTACCCGTTCGAGGCGTGAACGTACAATAAAGTTTTTTTTCATTTCATAATCAGCTCACAGTAATGCATAGGTTACGTTTCCATACCGGGGCTCGACCGGGCAACTTTCGGGACCGAAATACAGGATACAAAAGACACCAGAATACACAAAACATAAAAAGTAGAGTCGTGGGTATGATTTGTGTTTATTTCTAGGTATACATTTTTATTTTTCGTTTCCTAAAACAGCCCGGGTTGGAAATGCGACCCAAACGGGTATCTGGAATCGATATCACGTGGTACGCATGAAACATGACCAGGCACTACATCTCCTGCTGCCTTGTCGGCAATCATAACAGCATTACACACTTGTTATACCGAATCAACATCACATCCAAGTAGCCAATAACACAGACGGTAATTAAATCTCCCCTGATAATGCATTCTTTACGAGATGTCTCCATGTAAAATTAAATTTGACAGTCTCTTATGGAGAAACCCAGCTGAGGCGTTCTGTTGCGTTCTGTTGCACGCTGATGCAGCTACAGGCACACAACTTAACAGCGATGCACTCTTGTTATCACCACGGCACTGAAGGGATAAAGACACGTGCCGAAGAACGGTGCAAGACGCTTTTAAATCAAATTAATATATAGTTGCCTCTCTCTTTATACATAAACCTCAAATACGCATAGACAAGCCACCAACTGCACTTAACTATCGAGGGCTAATTAGGCTAGTTAGTCTCCAAGCTAACAATTAGAGAAAAGGCTGCAATGTTTAATGCCTTTAAATACAGACTTGCTGCCGACAGATCTTCGCGCAGTGATCGAGAGAACACCGACCCAGACGTTTCTCTTTCGAGCTCGCAGACTGATCGAGGACGTAGTATCTTCCTACTGTGGGACGCTTAACCGAAGAACGCTGCGATGTAACCTCCGAACATCTGCTTGGAGATACCTAGTGACCACTTGGCAGCTTTTGAATGGACCTCTTCGTCTTTAACCTGAAAAGCACTTTGACGATACTTCCCAGGCAGACATAATGCAATGACGTTTCCGTCCAGACCTATCATAGCCGTCCTATCATAGCCGTCCTATCATAACCGTCCTATCATACTTCCTTCGAGAGTCCTTCCCATTCGTTCTT
>NC_049979.1:1150109-1160997 GCF_000003815.2 Branchiostoma floridae
ACTAAAAGTGGCAGAATACCCCCCCCCCCCCTCCGACTAGTGACCTCTCGGGCCATATTTGACCAGTTTGTACTATTTTCCAGCATCCTAAGAAGAGCGGTGGAGACAGAATCACGCCAGCCACCGGATGCCTACTATAAGTGGCCAGAAGAGCACACACCCCGACTAGTGAACCTCTCGGGCCATATTTGACCAGTTTGTACTATTTTCCAGCATCCTAAAAAGAAAAGCGGAGACAGAATCACGCCAGCCACGGCACCACGCACCAACTCTGATTTATGTCCGACAGCGCCGTTCCGAACAGCCCGGCTAATTTATGGCACCCGCCTGGGCAATAAAGATCAGCGCTTCTACCACAGGTAATATGGGATCAATTGGCTGATATAAAGGAAGAGAATTCATCTGGCATTTATAAAGGTCGTAAATTTCATCGCGATTTTGAAGACGACGTCCTAGCCGCACACAGTGGAGCCCGCGGTGTGGGAGTTAGACATGCACCGCGGGGGTGAGCAGTAGGTAAAGTTCACGTGCACGGAAGGGGCGCTTCAATACAGTAATGTTATCGTTATTACTTTTATCATCGCAGCATGCTTTTTTTGCGTGTGTTTTATTCATGTTTGACATAAGTGGAGTAAAATGAGCCACAATTCTCAGCGGCGATGGCCGACCTGCCCTGCCCTGGCTAGCTGACTCCTCTGGCGAATCATTCACTATAATTGGCCAATCTCTACTACCCAACTAGAAAGGCCGACATTTGCTTGAGAGCAAATACAGCATATTTCAGCCATCTCCCTCATGCAACAATAGGCCTTGAGGTCGTTGACCCCTTAGGCCATTGGAAAATGACCCAAAAATTTCCCAAATATATCATTTTAAATTGTTCCATGCCAAAAATTATAAATGGGTCATTTGAATAAATATCTAGAGCACCCCTTTACCAAATTTCGGGTCATTTGGTTGTAAAACGAGGGAACAGGAGCCAAAAATGTCCAATTTTTGTCAAAAAATGGCCATAAAATCGCAATATTGAGCATTATGTTGTACTGTATGGAAAAACTGTTATTGATTTCATGTGCACATAATTGAAGGGCACTTTTATACCAAATTTCAGGTCATTCGGTTGTAAAACGAGGGTACAGGAGGCAAAAATGTGCTTTTTTTGTCAAAAAATGGCCAAAAATTGCAAAATTAAGCATTTTGTTGTACCATATGCCAAAAGTGTTATTAAATCTGGGTGTGCATATGATCAGGGCACCTTTGTACCAAATTTCATGTCATTCGGCTGTAATACCAGGGTACAGGAGCCCAAAATATACATAAAAATTGACAAAAACCTCAATAAAATCATTTTAAAGGCAGATATGAAAAAAATGAAAAAAAAAGCCCGAGGGTATTGGCCCACTCTACCCTTGTGCCAAATTTCAAGTCAATCGGTTCAGGAACAACGGAGATACCGTGTTCCGAAGATTTGACAGGAGAAAGAAACATTACGAATACAATATATTTCACCATACCTATGGTATGGCTGAAATATAACAATTCCGGGCGGTGGACAGGGCAGGGGAAACAAAGGACACTACTCTGTTGGACATGAATTAAGCCAACTTTTATCTACACAATCAAAGACAAGGTCAGTGCTCATCCAATCCTGCCCGAGTTATATGCAAAGATTTTCCCAGTTTTTCTATCGGTGTATCAACACAGAAGGCACCAAGTTCAAACGAAAGGACAACATACAAATGGAACAGCCAACATCTGATGCAGATATGAAAAACACAAGACTTTCCACCATCGAGCCAATAAATACAGCCAATACCCGTTACTTTTTATGCAGGCTATGTCAATTTTACTGCCGCCAGCTGATACAAGCTGTCTGGCAAATCCGCACGCAACAATACAGTAGTACTAAACCATACTAGACGTCAACTTTGAAAGGTCGCGCGGACAACATATTTGGCCATTTCTCAGCTACTGCTGAATTGCTGAACATCATGTTCCTGAAAATGTCTTATGTCAGTCATATCTAACAATTCAAACCAGCTTTTTGACTTTAGGAATAAAAATCGCGATTTGCAAGACCCATGGCCATTTGTATCTAGTACGAGCATTAAACGATCGGACACGGTGCGATGGAACTCGGACGCTCACTCCTCCATCTGACAGTTTCTAACGAGTGGAATGAATGTCTCCGTACAGCGGGGTTAAACGGGAATGAATAAGTGTAAATACCTGTCGGTTCTGTGGGTTTTCCGGGGCAAGCCCGCCGTCACCGGCTCATAAATCAGGCGTGCGGCGGCACGTGTGAGGCTCACCGCCCGAGGACCTGGACATAAATCACGATACGCAGCGGAACACCCGCCCTCCCGCTGTGTCGGTTTATGAGATCCCGAATATGCAAATCACGGCCACGGTGCGGCACTGGGGACTTGTTTCACCCGGATATCTCTGCATAATAAACCCTCCCTCACTGTCAGTCAGTCTATACAGACCATGACACTACGCAACAACAAAAAAACAACTAAGCGGCAGAGGAGACTACAATGCAAAAGTGTATAACTTGAATACAAAATACATAAGCTTAACGTTGCAACTTAATAAAGTAAGACAGACGAAACCAGAACGGTAGGGAAACACGAATATTCCTAATGTTTAGTAATAGGTGGCATTGATGTTTCCAAACATTGGGAAAGGTTTTAATTCCATTTCTGTCTCTTGTAGTGGTTGGTGAGAGACCTTCCAGATCAGTCATAACACGAGAGCCTACAACATATTAACAGTCGTCCTGAGTGGCAGTCCCTTGGTATTTATAAAAAGCGCGTCCCATTGATGAGGGTATGTTTTGATGAATGCCATATTGACATGGTAGGGCTAGAAGCTGGTACATTGGTACAATCTCATAGTCAACATTCAACAACTCCCAAGCCCTAAATGTGTTTTTTGCGGTGCTATTCATATCGACTTGCTACTGTTATCATCATTGTGTTGGATGGGTGGATTGTTATTTTTTGTTCTTTGAAAAATCTAATAAAAAGGGAGAAAAATGGTAATCATGACAGATCACCGTTTTCCCTAAAGCTAAGGGCACAACCCGCCGTATGTGCAAATACGTGCTGTCTACGTGCCAAAACGTGGGCAACTTTTTGGGATCAGTGAGTGCTTAGTACCGCCTACGTACGAACTCGTAGGGAATCCGACGGATTTTGGAGCACGCAGACACGCCGTAGAACTTTACGTGTAGGCAAAACTTTGTGTGCCATATGCATCGGGCTGCGGATTCGCCCCCGTACGTGCCAGTACGGGCGACGCGCCTGCCCTGTATAGCCTGAACGTTTTCAGAAATACGTGGCGGACGTGGCCTCACAAAAAACGTACGGACAAATTGAACGTACGGAGGGTTGTGCCCTTAGCTTTACACCGGCCTCCCGTCCCTCTCCTGACGTCTCCTGACGGCACCACCATGACAGTGATGCATCACTGTTTCCCATCCAGTAAGCCCGTAAATCCCTGTTAGCGGCCAATCATAGCCCGTAAATCCCTGTTAGCAGCCAATCATAGCTTATAATAAAGCTGTTTGTCTTTGGACGCGGGTCTAATGGATGGAACAGCCAGAGGTAATCAAAACCTTGTTCGGCGCAATTTGAAACGTTGATAGAATTAGCCTTTGATTTGAGTGTTGAATACATATAGATGTGCCGAAATGTCTGGCAACCTGTGTTTACAGGTAGCTATTAGCAGTAACTTGAAGCCGCATTTGGTTTTGCGTATGAAAGAAAATGCAACAAGGCCCACTGAATATGAAAGAAGGTACGGATTCCACACATGCACATTGATTAGAAATTCAGAGAACAAGACTGTAAAGTTGATGATCAGTACTACCCTAGTTTTCTATATCCTGAGAATAAAGTTTCAACGGTTGCCATTTTACCAAAGTAGCAAACGTGTTAAGGAATTTTGCAAACCTCCAGCTTTGACCAGAAACTTCAGAAAGGGCGGCTTAAAGATCGCATTAACTTAAACGAACAACACATTTCATTCTGAACTAGGAAATTGATAAAGAAAAAAGAAACAACTACTAGTATACTGATTTGAAATACCAAGTTATGTTAAGTACTTAGTGGACAAAAGACAAAATGTACAAGAAAAAACAACAATGAAATCTGACATGATAATTGTGGATGCGCGTTTGATCATCTAAAGTACCCTTGACCTTCACTACCGTAAATTCGACACCCCATTTTTCGGCACTTCCACCCCCATGGCGCGCGGGAACACGTGACTGCCTCCCCATGATGGATGACTCCCAAGGGGACACAAAACGGTCTGAAATCTCCGCTATTTTCCCGGAAAGGGCCTGATTGTCATGGATGATGGATCTGCATCCGTGTTGGTCCGTACAGGAAACCCGGCAACAACAATCACAGGGAAGGTTTTACCGATAAGCAAAGCGACGTCCCGTTTATGTGGCACTGTCTTCCTTGCTAACTTGCACTATCTACAAAAGTAAACAAACACCCGTTGGAAAAGTTTTCTTCTCTTTTAAAATATCACAGGAAACCTGGCAACAATAAGCACAGGTAAGGTTTTGCCGATCTACAAAAGCAAACAAAGACCCGTTGGAAAAGTGTTCTTCTGTTTTAAAAAATCAGACTTCTTTAATGAAGCGTTCAGGAAAGCAGGTCTGCAATGTTTGCACACAACGCAAGCCCTTAGTGAAGGAAAAGTGAAGGATGAAAACCTACTGACTTTTCAGCACCAGGGACAGCACCAAGTAGTTGTGCCATGTGCGGAAATAAGTCAAGCTACTCGAGACAGACAGACTGAGAAATCAGTCGCAACTGTAAGGAAGCTGCACAGAATGCAATAAGAATAAACTAAGGTTGGCGTGATTCCCGTTTACTGCGGAAAATCCTATGTACATGTATTAGATGGAAAATGTATTTCACAAGGATAAGCTCCGATGTCTTTCTCGTCCTCGGTTCCTACCAGTCTGTGTCTGTCTTTGGACGTCTTTCAGGGGGATCTAGTTCTGTCTCTCTTTGATGACTTATGTTGGTAGTAATTCGTTACGTTGTCGAAAATGACTGACTTGTCAGGTGCACTCGTCAGGGGGTCGGGGGTGGTGGGCCCTCATGTGGCTACTGGGGTGTCTTTGATGACTCTTGGTAGTCCTTCAGGTGCACTCGTCAGGAGGTGAGAAGGAGTGGGGGATCCCTCATGTGTCTTTGATGACTTAGTTGCTCGATAAATCTACAAGTGTTTCGTGCAACGCGATTGTTCCACATGAAAACGATTTTAGTTGTTGCCTGATTCTGACTTACTTATCTGCATTTGTGCTTGTAACCAAAGTGATGATCTACACAAGTACCGTAACATCATATACGAGATAGTTAGTTAGACACCGTCGTGATCCATGTGGAATGGAGGGCATCTGACTATCGTCCGGCGACCTAACGACTGCAATTGAGGCTTGATAGTTTGAGTGATGGGGGGACTGATGGGAGTCCGGGATGCTGCAGGCGCACACATGAATGTTTCAGTGAGGCGGCATCACGTGGTCTCGGAATCCGCCACTATGTGCACGCGACATCTGCAGTCAGCGAGCATTGGGTGGGTCTAGGGGAAACACACATGCATGCAAACAAACACACACACACACACACACACACACACACACACACACACATACGCACACGCACACACACACACACACATAGATACACACATACATACATATACACACACGCAGGGTCATGAACACACATACATACAAACACACACACATATGCTTAGCGTGCGTAGTCCAGTGGTTAGCGGCCCTACCTCTCAATCACCCGACATGCACACACCGAAAAGGGTTGCAGTCTTTTAATATAGGACGTTAAGCCATGTTCCACTGTCTATTGTGTATGAACACACCCATAGAAAGCATAGAAAGCAAACAAACAAGAATTCAACAATCTACACGTGGTTTGATTGTGTTGTAACTTTTCTTGGATCGCTAGAAAAGTATGTCGATTATAAGATTGACTAATAATTGTCAAAATGTTCATGTTGTGGAAGTTATATTAGGAGAAATGTCTTCACCCGTCTGTAGACGTCTCCTTGAGACCCTTGCCGTGTGTAAAACTAATCTTAGAGAAATTGACTACTAATCCTATGCACAGATTAATTATCATTCTAAAAACAAAGGCGGGTCAAGTGTGACATATTTATAACCTTTAGGGCTCGAGTGTGGAAGTTTTCTTACGACGAATCGTTCCCAGAAGACCAAGGTGCTTATTGCGGCGATGTGTATCATGGCTGATAACGGGAACTACAGCGCCTACGGAGGCCCATAAATCCCGTCCCGCGCGCACGGCTGTCTGCGGCCCCGCACAAGTCCGTAATTTAGCGCACCCTGTAGAATTAGCCGCGCGTTCCCTCGCTTCACAACGCGTAGATGATTTAGCTTCATTGTGTGAAGATACCTTATCGACATGGAGAAAAATCCCAATTGAAAGAAACGACACTGAAATATTCATAAAACGATAAGCACATTCAACGTATGAGTAAGAACGACTTTTTTCTACACATACCTGCCTTAGGCGAGAGAAATAACATCTAGAAAAGGAAGGGCAAATCTGCGAACCTGACAAGAGAAAATACGATTATTTTTTAACCATCTCCTCTTGCATCTAGTCCTTTTACTTTTGGTAGCGACTCAATCGCTTTTTTCTCGCAAAACCCTGCAAGACCCAGTCCCTATCTTTATCGCTATTTGTCATTCATACGGGCAATGCGCCAAAGAAGTTCCCATCGGACATTACATTAGCCTGTAAGTGTTTAATGTGTCTCTAATCCATCAACGTGGGTCGGGGACAGGGACGGAGCGTCCTACTTTCAGCAGATCGGTCTGTTTCGTGACACTGGGTATAACAACGGGTAGCGTGTATTGGCATGCCTGGGCACAGAGATGCCAGTACACGATTCCTTTGATTTGAATTCAAACTAGGCCCTAGAGATCATTTTGGGCAAGGTCTCTCATTTGAGTAGGATTGGAGTTACTTTTGAGGATTAAAACAACGATATAAGAATTTTGAAAGCAAGAAAACATTTGGATGGATGCCAGTCATGCTTCTGCCTACGTCACATTTCCAAACCGGGGCCTGGGCGGGTAGCTTTCGGGAACGAAAAGTATAACATAAAAGACACCACAAAACTACATAAGACGCAAATAGAATAGTCGTGGGCATTATCTGTGTATACTTCTACGTGTACGTTTCTATTTTTCATTTCCATAAACAGCTCAGCTGAGCCCCGGTCTGGAAATGTGACGTTAGTCTTAGTAAGAAGCCAAAAGCTTTCTATGCTCTTATCGACAGGTTTGGTTTCTCCGCATGATCTTACATAATTTTCGATACTGTTTCATAACGAGCGCTCGAGCATAAACCCCTCATTGAAGCTCGTTTGCCTTTGTGCGTATTTTGTATATAAAGTAGTGGAAGCGGATGCATGCTATACTGAAGGCCATTGACGTCTCAAGAGAGGACATATTCGTCTGTCCACTCTGGCCGGTTAGGGTCTGGCTTCTCTCCAACAGGCTTGAGGTGACACAGGAATCCCAACCATGCATACACAACAACAATCTGACATAGGACACACCCAGATAATGTATGGACTTAAAGATAGCATCAGTGAAATAAGTGGGTGTATTTGCAATTCAAATATCTGCGGAGAGTTAGTGACTGGACGTAACTTGGTGTTCAACCAGAGACGTCGTTAAAAAATGAAACGATTTTCTGGAAATGATTCATCCGCAAACATCACTTGCTAATAACAATGATCTTTCTGTCGCTTGTTTATTTTATTGTCCTGAACATTATCTTTCTGGGGACGTGTAAACTGCAGGGCGTGGCCTTGGAAACGGATTTGGACTTCGACTGATTCCCCTCGTTTGCTTGTGCAAGATCGAAATTCTGGTTTTTCATCACACGTTGGTGTACGTTCGACTGCAGTCCACATGTTGCCTTTTTGCAAACAAAGGACCGTGTTGTGTGTTGCACAAAATGACATACCTGTCACCGCAGGTAAGCCGTCGAGAAACAAACGTTAAGACAGTTTACTGTGAGCGTAGTTGTGCGTAGTTGCGTAGTTGTCCTAAAAATCTCATGGAGACAAAGAATATCAAACAAAGAACTTTGTTTTGCGTTTTGCACTGCTAGAGGAAAAAGGATGAAGTAGTGCACAAACTATTCCTGTGGAATCCGAACCACGGAAACAGAGGCAGGGGAAGACCGTGGAAGTCGTGTACTAAACAGCTTGCTGATGACAGCGGTTTGGACCTGCAACTTCCCGCAGCGATGGATGACAAAGAGGGGTGGAGGAAACTAGCAATGTGGAGACTCCGAGCGAGCTCACCGGAGTGAGTGAGTGAGTTGTGCCCCAATATGCAGCCTCCCCACGCGTGGCATTAGTACACAACCACTGCAGCCAGACGTGCAAATCGACCCATTCTGACCATGTATGATAAGACGTTGATTGGCCCTCCGTGGCAATCACTTACGCACAACCAACTATTCATTAGGATGATTAAAGCCTTAAAGAGCAGACTGAGTCACCGTCCAACCCAGCTGACCGGCTCAACATCATTTAATGTCGAAGAAATCACAAAGCTTTATTTTTTTTATCAATCAAAAGGTCCTTGTCAATCGTCATGTGCTTTGTGCTAACACCAATCACTAGGGGCCAGGACAGCACCACACAGCGCCAAGCAACAGAATTACAGCCAAATACTTGATAAATTTTCAAACTTGTTACTCTAGTTACAAAATGGAGGTATTAATTTCATTTCTAGTGGCGAACAGAATCAGAGCCTACCGATTCATATGATGCTGCTTATATTTTGGGTCCTATTAACATATTCCCGAGCCCCTGGTCTCGGCTTCACCTTCCTTCCTGGGGACGAGGCGGATAAAGGCGTTGGGACCCCTGGGGACGAGTGAGAGTGAGCGGGGCCACGGACCCCCCGCCGGTTCACTTTACACCGAGTTAACAACATAATCCGGGACATTCACACACCTGTCACGGCCTCATCACTAAAAACCTGGCCCAATGTTGTCAGTGTCATATAATATAATACAAGACCCCTGAATCTTGAAAAGGGTTGAGCTTCAATGAATGCTGAACACTAAATGCCCCCCTCCACCGCACAGCTACAAGTAGACATTATGTAAACTAAAAAAACAAAAACAACTACGTTTTCCTAGTTGCCCGTCTCTGTGCCAAACTGTGTACCTACAATTATAGACGAACAAACTTGGTGTGATATCAGCTGCCATAACTAGTCAGAAGCAGCATCACCATCATCATGGACAATGCGAGACTTGATAGACAAGACACTGAAGTCTTCCTCAAAGTTCTGGAATTCTGTCAAATATGACAGGGACCTACAGCCTCGTCAGATTTGGGCTGAGTATCCAATCTCTTCAAGCTCGTAAGAAGCACCCAGCATAAACCAAAACACGCCGAGCCTTCGACTATCAGCACTCCACCGGCGCACCTTCATGCTTTTAGCATAGTGTTACCATAAGCCGAGGCTTGAAAGCACCCAAGACTCTCAGCAGTTCGTAGGTGGCGATCTCGACGAAAACATATCTAATATTCTGTTGATTTTTGCAGCATCATTGGCACTGACCGGTCTCAATAAAGAGAACTAGTGGGATATCAACTGTATAGACAATTTCTGAAGCTACTCAATGCACACCAAAGGGCGAATGAAACAACGTGTTTGGTAGGTATTATCGCTTGAAGGTCATTCAGCACCAGGGACAAAGGCCGAAGCAACAAGTCAAACGGAAAACCTCGCAAACCTGAGTACAGTTTTCCTGATGACTTATACGTGCACACACACACATAATATGCAGTATTCACTGTACTGTCAACAAGATATGCGTGATGTATAGTGGAACACATGACAGATTTCATAAAGTCCTCATGTAGAGGACACTTGACTGCACTGCCGCGAAATAAAACTATGTGTGCAGCTGCGACGCGCAAGATCTACCATCAACAATGGATAAGCCGAGCGTTCTTCCACACAAAGATAGCCTACAAAATAATTCAGTAGGTAGGGATAGAGATTCTCTTGACACTAGAGGTGAAATGGATGTATGAAAAATGGCTATACATACAAATGTACGCGTCCATATATAAACATAGGCCTGTACCCAATACAACGCAGTGTGGTATTGTACCGAAGCAACACTGCTTATACATAAAAGTCACCACCTAAACTGAGAGTGTACCAATACGAAATTGTAAAAGCTACACAATAGACAATAGATGATCTCAAACTTTGAGAGAGGTAAATGTTTACCAAAACCATGTTGGCGACCAGATATATACATATATAGGACTCATAAAATTCCTCAATAATTTCAGCGTTTCAAGTCCTTAGGGGATGAGATGATAGCGCTTACCAGTCGCGTTATAGCAGGGTGTAGTCCCCGGTGTTCAATAGCTTCGTTCCAGCGAGGTAGCTTCCAGCACGCCCGGCAAGGAGCAGGGTGTAGTCCCCGGTGTTCACCAGTTTCCTTACAGGGAGGTGGCCTCCAGCACGCCCGGTAACGAGACTATACAGACTGCATATGGAACATCCCATCGATGGTTTCAGCACTGTAGAGACGAGATTGTAGCGTACTACTCTAGTTTGTGGCAACGTGAAGAATTGTATCCAATGCTCGAGCAGCACGTGCGGCGGTGAAACGGTGGAAAATCAGCCTTGTCAATCACGCGGACATTTATGTTATCTACAGATAACATCTCTTCACCATGTCACGTGACGTGTGGCGTTGGGCCTGGTGAGATTATATACATGGTAGCAGCCAAACCCGGAGGATTATGGTATGCT
>NC_049979.1:1161097-1172245 GCF_000003815.2 Branchiostoma floridae
CATGTCGGCCTGGAACTTTTGAAAATCATGATGGTTTAGGATCAGGTAATAATTCTAAAAGACTACACCAGACACACGCAAACAAGCAACTACATGGCATGTACACTTGAGTTCGGTCAAGCGACTTTTCATCATAGTTTTGCACGCGTGAGGCTGAACTCTCATTACTACTTACGATGTGTCGACTCCCCTCTTGAAAATTGACCGCTAAAATTTACTAAGCAAACACTATACTTAAAGGTCTACCTGCTGGGCCGTATGTTACATCTAAAAGAAATTATGTGCGCACCAAATTTACGAACGTCAAACAACTCGTTTCTCTTCCTACTCTCTCCCATCTGAGAGTACAGCTACTTCGATGTAGTTTAGACATCCAGGTAATAAGATATGCCAAAAAGCAATTACTCAAGCAACTGGATATGATTTGGAAACGGTCA
The DNA here is from genome assembly GCF_000003815.2 of Branchiostoma floridae. NCBI lineage: Eukaryota > Metazoa > Chordata > Leptocardii > Amphioxiformes > Branchiostomatidae > Branchiostoma > Branchiostoma floridae. Next base: position 1,161,535 of record NC_049979.1, read on the forward strand.
AACGTTTCAACTGGTATCCACCAGTTTTCGTCAGTGATACTGGAGTGATCTGGAAGAAACAGCTACAATAGATCAGGTCACTGTCATTCATCTCTCTGACCAACCATATCCATCGCACGCTGACTTCATCCAAGTCACCATATCATCTCAGTTGGAAATGTGAGTCCAACACAGTACACGTACAGAAGGCAAGATCTTAAATGATTCCATTGTTGTTACTGAACAACTGAACAAAAGAGTTGCATGGCACGCTTGTGTCCGTTTCTAGCTGACGGATGTCCTCCCCTTGACCACAGCTCAATGTCATCTATCAATATGACCAATGACACTCATCGCTTAATACAAGTTTCCATGTCAGCCTATTGGAAATGTGAATCCAGCCCAGTACAAAGAGGGCTGGATGTTAAAAGCAATTCCAGTGTTGTTACAGTACTAAAGAGTTGGATGGCACACTTGTGTCCGTTTCCAGCTGACGGATGTCCTCCCCTTGACCACAGCTCAATGTCATCTATCAATATGACCAATGACACTCATCGCTTAATACAAGTTTCCATGTCAGCCTATTGGAAATGTGAATCCAGCCCAGTACAAAGAGGGCTGGATGTTAAAAGCAATTCCAGTGTTGTTACAGTACTAAAGAGTTGGATGGCACACTTGTGTCCGTTTCCAGCTGACGGATGTCCTCCCCTTGACCACAGCTCAATGTCATCTATCAATATGACCAATGACATTCATCGCTTAATACAAGTCTCCATGTCAGCCTATTGGAAATGTGAGTCCAGTCCAGTACAAAGAGGGCTGGATGTTAAGAAGAATTTCCAGTGTTGTTACAGTACAAAAGACCTGCATGTCACGCTTGTGTCCGTCTCCAGCTGACGAATGTCCTCCCCTTGACCACAGCTCAATGTACGGTACAAAGAGGGTGGGATGTTAGAGAATTGAAGTGTTGTTACAGTACAAAAGTGTTGCATGACACGCTTGTGTCCGTCTCCAGCTGACGAATGTCCTCCCCTTGACCACAGCTCAATGTACGGTACAAAGAGGGTGGGATGTTAGAGAATTGAAGTGTTGTTACACTACAAAAGTGTTGGATGGCACGCTTGTGTCCATGTCCAGCTGACGAATGTCCTCCCCTTGACCGCGGCGACAGCGGCGTTCATCACGGCTGGATGAGCGGAATCCGGTGCCGCCGATGTCGCTTGGGTTACACCGCTGGGTCACACATAGACAGGGAAAGTCAATACTCAAGTCCAACAGCTATCAATTCTCCGTTAATCAGTATAGAATTGGGAATAGTGTGTAAGGAGGGCTTGCAAAGGATGACCACCAAGCCACAGAGGTGCTTAATTATTAGAAATAATTGTTAGAAAGTGACTATTCAAGTCCAACAGCCATCCATTTTAGTTTAGAAACTAACAGAGATGTCCGAATGTCAAGAGGCATCAGTGTAAGATTGGGGAATAGTGTGCGAGGAAGGGTTGTTAAAGATGAAGAAGCCACAGAGATGGTACTTATGAAATGAGGCCATCATGGTCGTGGTTGAAGAGTGACTATCCAAGTTCAGCAACTATCCATTTCGTTTCAAACGGACAAAAAGGGTTTTTAAAAAAAGGCTAAGATTACGTGTCCAGAAGCGAGAGATAGTATGCACAGATGGTACGGGAGGCTTGAAAAGAATGAAAAAGTCATTAGAGCGTTGCTTTTGACAAGTTCAGCTGCAGGCAGTTCTAGGTTAAGCCGGGTTTTTGTTGAGTTGATCCGGTAACATGATTCTGGTTCTGCTAGGGCGACCCTGGCGGCCCATCAGCTTTAGAACTGTGGCTTTGACGTATGGGCAAACAAGTGCATATACATCTTCATTCTGGCTGAATGTAATGTACAAATGCACCGAGACATGTATTGTCCACATACGAAACGAATCAGCAGAGTTACATGGAAAATTCACGAGGTATGTGATAATGGTTTGAGGTTCATTTCCCCGGCTTTTGTCTTGTGTTGTGATCAAACTTCTCATTAAAACGCTGTATGACCGCATTTAAAACAGCACGTGGTGGGAAGCATGATGAATACTTATATATATACACAACATATCATGTCCGTGTGTTCAAATCCCCTTAATCTGCCCTATGTTGTGTAAGAATGATTATCATAAATGTATTTCTCTCGTTGCTTTGACAGCCTTTGGCAAATGGCTATGAAGAAGGCCGAACGAAAATTATCTGTCAGGAAATCCCCCTGGCGAACTCTTCCCTTCCGCTCCAATAGTTAATACATTTTAATCAGCCCCATGCTACATTCAGATCCAATCTTTTCTGCTGCAGGAAATGAACAGGAAATTATCCTGCCCTTCCTGTGAACGCAGGGCCATTTCTGTTCTGTTCCGTTACTGCCACCCTCCTGGTTACGTCCACAGGATTAGCCAGACTCTAAAGCTAACAGACTCGTTGGGTTGATGAAAAACGCTTTGAAAATTGTCCAAGAGGGTGAATGATTTTTGCCGATATGAACGGGATTGACTAAGCCTACCCTGGAGCCATCTTTTTGTTGATACGCAGGGGCATTGAACAGAAAGGTGCTTGTTCAAAGCCATTGCCTAGTCTCACCTGTAAGCCTTGGTTTCCTGGAAAAATTAACCAAATCGGGTGAATCACTGAATCATTTGCCACATGAGTTAGCCTGCGATAGAGTTTCATGTTAGCAACCCAGGAGTCTGTGGGGGGGCTTAAATGGGACTCTAATAGACTAAAAGTAGTCAAAATTAAAGTCGACTACCGGCAACTACTCTGGTAAATTATCAACCCTATTTGGCTAATATATATTATTCTGTTAGCACGCAAATGTGCGCCTGGCAGAGCCAGAGGATTATCCTACAACAGGCGCCTTTCTCGTCCAATCCATTTCCCCGGGTATCATCGCAAACATGGCTCCGGGCTGCGTTTAGTCAATCAAGTCCATATCGGTGCAGTTCGTCTCGTTATGACATGATATCAGCACGAGGGTAATGACATATAGAGTTATTGGGTTATTACCCGACGGTTTCCACACAAAGCCGCGAGGTGTTGGTATCTTTGTGATGGATTTGTTTCCGTTAAGCCCAAACTGACAGTACGTAACGTACGCTGTAGATAAGCAGACAGTATATGTAACGCACACTTTGGATAAGCTGACAGTACGTAACGTACGCTGTATATAAGCTGACAGTACGTAACGTACGCTGTAGATACGATGACAGTACGTAAAGTACGCTCTAGATAAGCTGGCAGTACGTAACGTACGCTGTAGATAAGATTAAATGAAGAGCGACAATTTGACGAGACGTTGTATTCGTGTCGTTACAAATCAATCATGGGTTGACGGCTCCTGTAGTGAGGAGGCGGTCAGCTGTAGGCCAAGTGTTGCTACAAGCACTCTGGCTACGGCCGGGGTTTTCCATCACTTATATATATACTCCTAGCTGGTGTGTTACGAAAGAGGCCCGTTATACCGGATATATAGATACGGGTACAGATAGTTGGTTTTCACCCGTTCACCATCTGCAAGTATCTGCAAGTACCGGCAAATTATTGAACCTATTTAGCCAATTTATACAGTTCCAGCTAATCAGGGTGTCTGGTAAAAACTACCGGGCTTTCTGTCACACATAAATAGACTGGTTTCCAGCGGATGATGTACCGTTACCAGGTAGGAATTAAGCCTATCCAAAACAAGCGTTTCAATATTGCTGTTGTATGGCTTATCACATGTTTACATGCTGTTGTTGAAGAGGTTGTTGTTGATATGGTATAACCTGCTGGAGACAGGTCGCTTCATGGTTAGTCATTCAAATCCAAAAGTTTCATGAAATCCAAACCTGACCTGCGGCTGTATCTATAGGAACCCACAAATAATCAAACAATATTTGAGTGATTTGAATACGATGACCTATGATCACGATACTCCGGTGATAAAGCAGAGAAGATAGGACCTGTATAACGAAAATGAAACAGTTTGTCACGCTGACACGTCTGAACGTCTGCTATTCACACGCAGCCATCCGTGTCCGATGCCAATCGATTCCCCGTTTCCTCCAGTCGGAACAAAAGCGGCCGCCTTGTTACCGCGTAAATCTGCCAAAACCACCACACAACCGACAGTAAAACTCTCGGCAGGTACCCGGACAGTGTTAGAGGTGAGAAAGTGAAAGTAGTTCAAGTTCAGAGGGGAGGAACAGATCCCCTAATCGGCGGGTCTCCGGCAGCCCTCCCCGCTGGGTGCGGACGGGTTCACTGCCGACTGGAGACCCACACAGATCGTAAACACACTGATGCGGCGGGATTTCATTAGGTAGATTGCGTTTTATGAGTTTTGCGGTTAATTGTAAAATTGAATTCCGTCATGGATTTGAATCGCCTGATGTGCCACGTAGAGTCAAAGGGATCAGCAGAAAACATAAAACAGTTGGTAACTCCAGAATACTGATTCTGCATGCAGCCTATATAATAGTTTTTCATCATACAGGTTGACCGTATGGAACTACTTTTACCCCAAGCTCAACCCAGAAGGCGTTTCCCGAAGAGAACACCTTTCTGGCGATCGCGACCTTGAATTTTCAACAAAGCAATACCTCATCAGCTACGTCAAATACTAGTAGCAATGATACCTGGATGACACATAGTCATATAACCGTTACACATACATGTGCATGCCATTCTGCAATCATCTCAAAGGGACCTATATATATGCTACCAACATGATAATTTTACCACCTTTTAATGTTTCAAGGCGCTGAATGATATAACTTTAACTTGTTCGTTACAATGTGGACAAAATAAAGGGCAGCATGCATGTGAAACTCAACTGAAAGAAGAATCAATGCTTTGTTGATGTCCGAGCTGCTCCCAGCAGACGCGCCGGGACGTTGATGATGATTTTGATTGACAGGTGACCCAGACGACAAGTGCGCACCCAGACTGCCCGACGATGTAAATCAGCCTCCAATTGACCCAGATTCTCCCCAGATGACCACTTTACTTACCTACACGGGAGCGCTGAGGAGAAGAGGCGCCCGCTGTGATTTCAAATGGGGCCATTACCGCACGGCGCGAGGCTAACAGCCGCTTCAGCTGGACACTGTGGTTATAATCATCATCGTTTTGTTCCCTACTACACTAGACTCTTCCGGGAGTCGTACAAACATAGCCTTCAGCTACTCTGCAAGCAGAGGTTAGGCTTCGGCTGTTTTTTTTTTGACATTTTTATGCGTTTTCATCGGGCGAAAATACACAAAACACGTCAAAACCAAGCCGGAGCCGGAGTGATGAGTAGCGAAACAATACAACAACATTCAAATGGAGGAAATCATGATGTGGTGGGCATAACTCTTGCATCTCCTTGTCTTCTTTTATCAGCAAACTATACATGTGTGTGGTTAAAATCAGCAGGGCTGTGATCCTCACTAGAATCTACCGGGGACGTACAAATATAGCCTCCACCATGCCTTCCTATGGGCATATGGATCGCACAAATAGGCAAAACGGTGAAATATAAGTGACCAGGAGACTCTGCAGAGTAGCTAATTCCCTCGATCGCCGCGTCACGAAACAGCATAGAGAACGTAGTGATGGGGTGAATATATCTCTTGCATCTCCTTGTCTTCTTTCATCAGCAAATTATACATGTATGTGAGCGAATGAAAATATTCTTTTGATGTGCCAATTAATTCTTATTACATTACCAGCAGACTTGCTGATTTGATTATTGCCGTATTGTCGTAGTTCGTTCGTAGTTCGTTCGTAGTTCGTAGGCCTGACTCGACTGTAGTTCTTGTAAAGGCCGTTGATAGATGAGAGCGGACTGGAAGTTCACGCTTATTAATAGTTCCTGGCCGTGATATCCGGGCAGCTTTGTCGTAATGAATCGGCCAGGTCGTAAAACAAGAGGCACTCTGGCTTGTCCACCTCCCTACGAGCTGTGCTGACCCCCATCGCCGTAAACTGGGCCGGGTTCGCCGTAAACTGGGCCGGGAGGACGTCTTCTGGCGTTGCCACAAGAAACGCCTCTTGCAACGCCGTGTCCACCACCTATCCACTGACGCCTTACTCAAACCCTAATCCACAATCCGTCACTAAGTAGTCCTCCTTCCGCCACCAGAAAACTTTTGGGAAGAGATGTATCCAACTTTCCTTCTCCTAACCTATATGCAATAGCAAGCTTGAATAATGCAGAAGTCTCCGCCCTTCCGCGCGCCTAATAACGCTCCGGCTGTGATTAATGTGGCGGCGCGGCGGGTACAGGCGGACCGGCCGATGACTCTGCCGCGATGCGTTCGGTGGAAGCAATTATGTTGCTCGCCGGAGCGAATTAAGAGGGCGGTGACGACGCTTGGCGCTGATGATGGCTTTAATAACGTGTGACGCCGACGGCTGACAGGCTACAATATATTCTGTCATCGAGGGAGACGGGAAGAAGCTAGCCTCCGTTGCAGTCTTCGAACGGGTCGGTTTTTATTGGGGGGGGGGGGGGGGGTCAACGTTTGCTAGGTTCTCTCGTCGAAACGGGGGGAAACTCCCTTCCACGGCAAACTCCCTTCCACAGCAAACTCCCTTCCTCGGCAAACTCCCTTTTCCGGCAGAAGAGCACCTATCCAACGTTGACAATCGCGAACCAGTGGCACCCCCCCCCCCCGTTAGAAGACTGCAACGGAGGCTAGGAAGAAGCGAGGTCGCCCCACTTCCTTTTTACTTTGTGACTGCATAATAGTTAAGGATGTTGATGTGTAATATGGCTGTTCTATACACATCATGTAAGTCCCCCATCGATAGTACAGGCACGGCTACAGGTAATACCTGCATTAAGGGCGATTTAGAAGTTACTTAAGCAGACCTACTTAGAATAAGCACATTAGGAAAGTCACTTGCTTCACGACTAGAATTCGCAACGGATTACATCACACTAGTCTGGCGTATGTAGTGAGAAGCTGCCATTCTGCTACCAAAATTACTATATGTGAGGATACTGCGGTCGGAAAATAACATTTTTACCATCGCCATTTCTGTTGGATAGGCCAAGGAGGTTAAAAAGGAGGCTATGCTCGTATGCTCACAAAAGAAGGAGAATCAGACACAACTTTACATTTGTTTTCCAAATGAGCTGGAAAACATTACTCAAAGACAAACAAAGAAAAAGTGCAGAATGAAGTTAGCTATGATTAGAACCATGGATTAGAATCTTTTCATAAAATGCGCAGTTTTATGCAGCATATTCAGCGCTTAAGGCGTTTGAAAATGTTCAACTTGACAAAACCAGCCAACACCGGGTGCCCACGAAGCTGGTTTCTTCCATAGAAGGTCGGTTATGTCCGTTATAACTTAGAGGGTATATACAGATAAGCGCAGATACAGCTGCTGCAGATACGTGCAGATACAGATACGTATAAACAGATAAAGGTAAATGCAAAGACAGGCAGGTGCAAATACAGAAGGGGAGGATACTGGCACATGCAGTTACATGTAGATGCAGATACGGGCAGATACAGATACGTATAAGCAGATAAAGGTAAATGGTGCAAGTACAGGTTGGTACAGGTTCTTCTTCTTCTCCTTCCGATTATGTCCATCTGCCAACAGATTGGCAATAATTGACATCTCTCAGGTCAAAGGTCGCCACTAATCAGTAGGCTAAATCGAAGAGAGAGTACAGGCCACCTTTTAGGTAAAAGTGGCCAAGGACGGGGAATCGATGATGTCTTTGGGCAGAGAGTTCCATTCGCGGATAGTCCGTGGGAAGAATGAATTGAGTCTGTAGTTAGTACGGCAGGGAATGTGTTGGAGCTGTTGGTTATGGCCTCTCCGGCTTCTGTGCACGTTGTTGTAGGGCAGGGGCTTTAAGGCTACGCATCGCACGCTGGTGCAAATACAGAAGGGGAGGATACTGGCAGATGCAGTTACAGGTAGATGCAGATACGGGCAGATACGGATAAAGGCAGGTACAGATACAGGCATAGTGGTGGCGTGAATATAAGTTCCCAACTTGAGTTCGCCATCACTATGTCTGTCTTTTATGTCTTATTTGTCTGAATAAAAAAGAAAATATACAGGCAGCTACAAATATTGGTGTATACAAGTACAGGCAGATACAAATATGGGCGGAACCATATACAGGCAGATCAGCTGAGGCAGATACAAATATGTGTAGAAACCGATACAGGTCTGTTGATGGTGGTACATCAACAAATACCAGGTATGCACATTCCAGGAGATAGTACGTCAGATTATTACTGACAATCATTTTCATATGGCAATCCCATGAGACACGCGCAGTATGCACCACTTCTTCACAAAAACACCACAGAGAGATTTGTTCTGTTGTAAGAATCTCATCCCTAAGAATTTGTCCCAAACCCTACGACTCTTCCTGTCTCGATCTTGATATAGTCTCTACCAGACTCCGGATCGCTGGAAAAAATCGTAGAAATGGAACAAATAGAGAGGAATATAACCGGCCAGGGAACAGCTCGCGATCCTGTTGCCTAGCCGGCTATATTCCTCTGGCCGGCATACTCCTCTATTTTTACCATTTCTACGATTTTTTCCAGCGACTCGGAGTCTGGTAGAGACTAATCTTGATAGACAGTGTCACGATGACTGCACGTTTGTCTGTATCGTAAAGTGTGCGGTTTGTCTGTATCGTAAAATCGCTCTATATGATCATTTTATGCAGCATCAAAATCCCATTTAGGCGTCCAATAACACGGGACGGTAATGAAATCCCCGTGATAATGCGTACTTTATGAGATCCCGGCCGTAAAATCACATTTAACCGCGACGTGGCAGCAACAAGCCTGGGGAGGATCAGACAGATGCAATTTTTGTTTTTGGCACTGTTTTGTCCTCTTGTTGCACGTGGTAGGGTTGGTATGTTCTTAAAATTTCGTGCTCCCGTGGCATCGAGAAGTCCTGAAACATGAGGCAGCAACAAGCCTTGGGAGGATCATACAGACACGTCACTTGGTTACAGATAACATTTTTAGAAAGCTGTAATTCTTGGTTTTGGCAGTCTGTTTTGTCCTCTTGTAGTACTTGGTGGGGTCGGTATGTTTCAAAATTTCGTGCTCCCGCGGCATCGAGAAAATTGAGAGTTTAGTCCTGAAACATGAGACAGCAACAAGCCTTGGGAGGATCATACAGACACTTTACTTGGTTACAGATACCATTAGTTTTAGAAAGCTTAAAATCTTGTATTTGACACTGTTTTGTCCTCTTGTTGTACGTGGTGGGGTGGGTATATTCTTAAACTTTCGTGCTCCCGTGGCATCGAGAAAACTGAGAGTTTAGTCCTGAAACATGAGACAGCAACAAGCCTTGGGAGGATCATACAGACACTTTACTTGGTTACAGATACCATTAGTTTTAGAAAGCTTAAAATCTTGTATTTGACACTGTTTTGTCCTCTTGTTGTACGTGGTGGGGTGGGTATATTCTTAAACTTTCGTGCTCCCATGGCATCGAGAAAACTGAGAGTTTAGTCCTGAAACATGAGACAGCAAGAAGCCTTGGGAGGATCATACAGACACTTTACTTGGTTACAGATACCATTAGTTTTAGAAAGCTTAAAATCTTGTATTTGACACTGTTTTGTCCTCTTGTTGTACGTGGTGGGGTCGGCATGTTCTTAAAATTTCGTGCTCCCGTGGCATCGAGAAAATTGAAAGTTTAGTCCTGAAACATGAGACAGCAACAAGCCTGGGGAGGATCATACAGACAGTTCACGTGGTTACAGATAACATTTTTAGAAAGCTGCAGTTTTTGACACTTTTTGTCTTCTTGTAGTACGTGGTGGGGTCGACATGTTCTTATAATTCCGTGCTCCCGTGGTATCGAGAAGACTGAAAATGTAGTCCTGAAACAAGCTTACCAGAGCATTTTGCCCTATAGTTATAACACCGTAAGCATTAAATAAGCTGACATTGTCAAACCGAGTTGGGATCTCTCTGTGCGTGAATTTGGCTCCTGGCACTCGCGACTCTAACGCTATAAACGTATTCTGTCATATCCGAAGCATCGCATCAGCAGCTCGGAGCGTCTGTGTCATCAAAGCTGACAGCATGTTTATGCAGAACCGCTCACAGATAATCTCCGCACAGTACTGACGATCCCCTGACACGTGCGGGCGGATCAAAACAAGTCGGCACGGGTGAGTCTGGAGTACGTTTGGACGTCCTGGAAAATGTTGCTGCAGCGTTTTCACCGGTTTGCGGGTTTGGTGACGATTGAAAGGAGATGTCTTGTGACTCTTGGGGTTTTTGCTTACAGAGACCGTTTCTACTTCAATTAATCTTGATGTTCCACAGCGTATACTTTAGTAGAAATACTACCAGGAGTCTACATTTTCCCCACACTACGCAACCGCCTTAGTGACCGGGGGTGACCATGGTATCTGTGCATCATCATCTTCGTATGCTGACTCTTCTTTCAATAACACTCAAGTGGAAAACAAACAAACAAACAAAAAGCGCGCAAAGTCGAGAGCTGACTAAACAAGAGAAGGCTGAGTTTTCCCCCAAACATTTTAGTAGCAAGCTTACAATCTGAGAATATCTGCGTTTTTTTTTCAAAACCAAAAGGATTATTAAAAAAAAGCAAATTGCTTTAAGTTTATGGTTTAAACATGGTTTATAGAAAAGATATCGTGATGGCGCATGAACCCACATCCAAAATTGACCCAGTTCCGCCTG
>NC_049979.1:1172429-1185829 GCF_000003815.2 Branchiostoma floridae
ACTCTGCCTCGGACTGACTACGCTGGCTATTGTAGGGAGAATAATTCACCAGGGAAGTTTTGCTACCAAAGGAGTTGGCCGGCCACGCATTTACCTTAGCGTAGACTGGCTCCCCAGGCCAATGTCCAGATTTTTTTTGCCGAATTCTACGATCCCTGCACCCCCGTAGGAAGGCCTGGTGGAGGCTACGATCCCCGCACCCCGTAGGAAGGCCTGGTGGAGGCTACGATCCCCGCACCCCCGTAGGAAGGTCTGGTGGAGGCTACGATCCCCGCACCCCGTAGGAAGGCCTGGTGGAGGCTACGATCCCCGCACCCCGTAGGAAGGCCTGGTGGAGGCTACGATCCCCGCACCCCCGTAGGAAGGCCTGGTGGAGGCTACGATCCCTGCACCCCCGTAGGAAGGCCGGTGGAGGCTACAATGCCTCTCTCTGTGGGAAATGTGTACGTGATAATTTGAACGAGTCCGTCGAGAAACTATTTTCCATTGAGGTGCACATTTGTATTTTCAGGTCGCTTCAGTATTGAATAATACCTTGTCACATACCGATTTCTAGTTTTCAACATTTTCAGATCTCATTCATACCAGCTGCCATCTACCCAAAAACTGACAGGTGACGCTTTTTCAACGACATCATAGTCTTGTATTGATTTGACATATATATGCAGTCGGGGCTTCCTACATGTAAATATCCACAGACCACAACAGAAGGATTTACTTTTAATTCCAAACGGTTACATTTTGACCATTTCTACGGGGGTGGGGGGGGGGGGCATTCGTGTTGATAAGTGAGTGTGGCGGGTTCTTCAAGGAACTGAAGGGTTAGCTCTGCTCGATGGTTAACTATCACATCTACTAGCCGCAAGACAACAAAATCGTCCAAGATCTGCCATATTTAAGATCGACAGAGGGTTGCGCGAATTTTCCACCTGAAAACCGTCCCTGTCACATCAAGGACGTTGGTCACATATAAGCCATACTTTGTACCTTGTACAATTGTTGTGCAATAAAGTTATTATAAGCGAGGCTCGGGCGATTGCCGCAGAATCGTCGCCCGATCGATTTTCGCCAAATGTGACAGGGGTATAAGGCCCCCTTTCGACTAGACGGTGATCGCTATGCGCTCTCACGGCCTAAATGGGATATGTGTAACCTATGATTTCATACTGCGTATATCATACAGCATGATAAAGTGTGACTGAGAGGACAGCAAAAAACACACATTTCTTTTCCATACATTCGTTGAGCGATATATCAAATTTTAGGTCGCAGAGAGAACGCGGCGAAATCGCCGTCCTATTCGAAAGGTGGTATAACCAAAGTTATGTACACTTGAGTTGGTTGCGGATATATACGTGCAGAGTGTTTTTCAAAAGGGCAAATCATTGGAGCCTGCTAGTACGTACTAGTATTCGATCTCAGAATGTTAAGATTCTACGTCGACATGGCTTAAAGCGCCTTTTACAAATCAAGAATTTAGCTCGGCCGAGTTGTCAGCTTCAAACACCACCTCAGCTCCGTCCCACAGGACACGTGGAGGAGAAAGACGGATGGAGCTCACGCGGTACCAAGGTCTCCGTTCGTTAGGGTCTCATTTCTCCCCGCTAATTACCTGCTTTGTTTTCCGGAAGCTTATCCCTTAATCCCTTAATCCCCACCAAAAGGGAATGTTGCCATAACGATATATCATCAGAACGGTTGGGCCACAATGAGTAAGCTTTATGGATGACGTCGTCTGCACGCAAACACTGTAACGAAAGAGGGTGAAAACAGACAAGATGGGCAGAAAAACACAAGATGTCTACATCTAAAAAGGGAATGGTGCCATAACTATATATCATCAGAACGGTTGGGCCACAAGGAGTAAAGTTTATGGATGACGTCTACTGCACACAAAAACTGTAACGCAAGAGGGTGAAAACAGACAAGATGGGCAAAAACAAACACACAAGATATCTAATTCTAAAATGACCATAAACGTTGTTAGAAGAGTTGAAACGACAAACATGGGAAACAAAACATGGTATACGTATCACGCCCAACATGTACTTCATTCCTGTATGAAGGACATACAGAAAGTGTCACTACTGTGGTAGACTAGGATCATTATAGCTTCACTCGATCAAGTCTGCCAAACTAGTGTCACTTTTACGGCTTCACTCATGTTATGTCACATGGCCGAAGGGAACAATTTCTTTTATTTTCTTTCACAAAATCAATTTCTTTTTCTTTTCGTTCACAAAATCAAGCAAAAGTGTGAGCGCGGGTGTCATCCATACAATTTACTTTTACAATTTGCCGCATTTACCGCATCAGATGCATTCAAGAAGAAGAATCAGACAGGGCAAGTAACTTCATATGGGAAATTAAGAAGCCTCAATTTCCTGCGCGTTAGTCTTGATTGTAATTATTTCCTTAATCTGCCTTAGATCGATGAGAAGTAAGTTACGTCTGCCAGGCCTCCTCACATCAATACAAAACAATTAAATTTCAAACCTCTTGAGCCACCAAAGCAAGAAGAAAGCAATACAACATTCTCACTTGTATTAACTGACGAATCTATTCAAGATTCATCTCCACGCAGATGTTGGAGATCGTCACGTTTTCTGGTGCCATGATTCCCTGACAGCCATCCACCGCTTCTACACTATAAACTGTTTGCCGTTAGACCACAAGCAAAACAAACTAACAGCCCGGGGATAAAAAAAAATGTTCTTCAACTCGTGTAAGATCTGATTGGAGATTATGTGCAAATCTTCCATAACTAACGTTAGTCTTCTAGTCTCAGTAAATACGCATATATTCTATTGCTTTTGGACATCACTATTCCTCCGTCAGTACAACGCTAGTTAATTAAACAGCATTGAGTGTGTACATGAGGCATGGACAATAAAACAAGAGCAACACTCGCATCCTCAGGTATTCTTTTTTTTACACGTTTCACCCAGATACATTGTATCAAGACAACGGTACCCAGGACGACTCGGCTAACAGTCATGGTTGTGGTTATGGTTAACCGATTAAGGTCAGCGTTTGAGTACGTCGGGCTTCTCATGACGGCGAAACCCTTATAAAACGCCTTGGTGCTGAGTTGTCCTTATTTGCTTTCGGTGCCGAGTTATTCTAGTCTACCTCCCGTACTTTCAAATCAAGAAAACAACGAAGAAGACCTAGGCTACCCAAAACAGGGAACTATCAGATCAAAGACGTGACGACTGCCATCGGACCGTTACTTAACTTTATGATACCGAATCAGCAGCTATGTGATTCGTGTCGTGAATGATCTTTAAAAAAGAGAGACAATATTCGGCAGCCTACAGTCTCTTTTAAGTTTGAGGACACTTCCTCTGTTACTTTCCTTTTGGCACGGGAAGCGACCAAGAGAGCGTACCCTAGCTAATAAAAAGGCTGAGATCCTTGCTAAAATAGTCTGAGAGCCTTACCTGCGGAAACCCAGCACCTTCCGGAGCAGTCCTGTCGGTACCAGGCCTCACATCACGCACCGCTGGAGCTGGCGCGAACCATGGGACTCCGCACCGTCCCTCCAAGAGATTCTATATGCAAATCACATGGCTTGTAATTTGATTAATTTCCTGAGCCCGTTTCTCATTAAAGAATGCAAATCAGCACATTGTTCTAAGGTGGGATCTTACAAGAAAGATGCTGCGTAGATCACGAGTGTTTACATGGCAGTATTTCTTCCCTCTCAGGCAGATGAAAATCGCTGATTTGCGGCGCGTGTCGCTTGAGGCTTACAGAAGAGATCAGCCATTAAAAAGATAACAGTCGCTCCACGCGCGAGTCTCCAGGCGTTCGTCAACGCGTGTCTGATTGAAGGGTTGATCTACTTTCTGGACAAATGTCAAATAAAATGATCAGGCAACTAAAATAACATTAATTTAAATTAATGTAACTCAATGTAAATATGCCAGGATGGTGGTTCATCGATATACTGTAAACCAGTGGGCGTGTTCCAGTTATCTGTACCATACTAGTACTACTACTTGTTCACACGCCTTACACAGTCTAGGATGGGCTTCACGTATCTCTTGATTCAGTTTGGTATGATTCAGACGATAGGAGTGCTCACAAGCGCACGATTGGCGAATGAGTGTTCTTCATTTGAGTTGATTTTAGGTCAACATATGCTCATGAAACCCTAAGTTTTGAAAACCGTGAAACTTTTACGTCTTTAGCTACACGGCTATCCAAACCATAATTCTAATGAAATATAGAAACATTTATCCTATCAACCCCATCATGAATCCCATAAGAACAAATCAATGTAAAACACCGCACGCCGAAATAGCTGACAAGGGCTATATTATGATACATACGACTGGCAGAGTGTGACACGAGATACCGCAAACTATAATTAGCACGTTACCGAAAACACTTGTCTCGGATCACAACTGACTGTGCCTACATCCTTATCTCTTTGCTTGTTCTCGCGTTTGACTTTGAGCCTGACATTGATTACCCAGGTTTAAGAGCACTTACACGCTCATCATGCACTTGATAATGTCCTTGGCGTGCCTGACGGATCGGTCCCCGGCGTAAACACAATCACATCCCGAAAAGAGTCCTCCTGTCAAAACATGATCGATCACCGCCGCCCGCAAACCCTGCCGGACTGGGAGGTAATTGTGGACCGAACCTGCATTTTTTTCAACGCAAAACGCTCTCCATTGAGGCTTTAGTTGGCTGGTTGAAAACACAGTTGTATGGTTGTTTAATTGTGGACCAAGTCTACATTTTTTGTCAACGCAAAACGCTCTCCATTGAGGAGGTTTTGGTTGGCTGATTGGAAACACAGTTGTATGGTTCTTTTACTGTATGGGAATAAAGCTTGTGAACGTGTTAAGTACACGTCATCTCGTAGTACACAAACGAACCATATAGAAAAACAAGTACGTTGAATGTTGGAGTAGCAGTAATCATTAAGTGCGCATCGATGAAAAGAAAGAGAGATGTGATGTAAACGGTACAGCAAATAAACAATAAAGCATTGTCTGCGACTGTTGAAAATCGGCACTTTTCAGCACCTTGGACAGTCAAATCATAACAGAATTCTTTTACACTCTTGTCTTCCCTTCTCGGCAAGGAAAAGAAAAAGAAAAGAAAAACTGTTGGCATCAGCGAAGGCTCCCTAGCCTTGATACCAATGGAAAATGGAAAAGCTATACTCGGTTTCGTAGTGTCTATGAAATCTGACAAAATCTCACAAAAGGTAAAAAGAAACCGTCATACTAAAAAGGTCACTTTTCTTTGTGAAGCGATGGACAAGAACAATCCGCATCTACAGATATTGATAAGGTTATCAGCCAATGATGAGTTGTCTTATGTTACTAATGGGGAAACTGATAAGAATCTACAGAGCTGGATGATAAGTCTCCCGGTGATGAAGTGCCCACGGTCCATAATCCAGGCGGCCTGCACGCCACATTGCGCGCGCTGGTCCCTAAAGGTGGTATCTCACTGCACGTGTGGCACCGGTGCGGCACTGCGGGGTTTCGAACAAGACACAGCAAATTTCAGAGATAAAGAACGAACTTTTTTACGTTTTGTGAATTTTGTTGTCTTCTAAGTCAAACGTTTATGTATTACGCAACATCAACGAATTTCAGAGATAAAGAATGAATTCTTTTACGTTTTGGTGCATTTTGTTGTCTTCTAAGTTATGCTTTTACGTATTACGCAATATCTAAATTACCAAAAACCGAAAAAAAAGCAGTACCGCAGTGAACGAAACCCGCATTGCCGCACGTGCAGTGACAGTCCACCTTAACCGCCACTGAACAGCGAATGGGAACCGGGTTTTCTCCCGGGAGAAAGCCGCTAATTACAAATACAAGAACGAACGAATGGTTTATTACACTGTTATAAGACACAGCGCACAGTAGCAGCCTTTATTAGATGAAATGCTATATGACTTACGAGTATAAGTAACCTAAAAGCAATACAGGGACATAACAGAACTATAGCATGTCCAGATCAACAGATCAAAGTTCTGCTGCAGTACCAAGGTCACACGCCAGGGGGCACAAAATCGACCCTAACCTAAAAGCAATACAGGGACATAACAGAACTATAGCATGTCCAGATCAACAGATCAAAGTTCTGCTGCAGTACCAAGGTCACACGCCAGGGGGCACAAAATCGACCCTAATCCTCGTCTTTGCAACACCTACCAAATATCATTACAATCCATTTAGAGGTTCTAGAGTTATGGTGATCACAAATATCCGAAACACAAACACACCAAAAACTACACCTCCATTTTTCACGGAGGTAAACAGGCTAAACATTGCAAACCTTAGAATGTTCCAATATGTGTACTCATCTAGATGTTTCTTGATGTTTTTCTTATTGTACAAGTTCAGAAAAACTGACCTGAAAAACTCCGGTGGACCGGACGTTGGACCTATTGGAAAATAAACAGATTATATGATAAGGCATTCACACGTTTTGGGGCTTTCGGGTCGAGGAAAATAGCATGAGCGAAGTAGAGTAGAGTCTATCGTACCAAGTTTTACAGTCAATGGTACAGAGGCAATTAGCTTTTAGCTTTGTAGGATTTTAAAACATCAGTGGGAGTCGAATACTCCACAGAAGATTTCTTTGTAGCAAAATGGACCATTGTTTTGAGTATCGTCCATTCAGAAGTTCTCACATAATGAATCAGGTCCAGGTTTAGGTCCGAACCTGATCCTCTGGACCTGAATTTTTTGTACCAGTACCCACCCTACTTATGTCTAAATAGCGCCCTTCGGTGCAACACAACAGCTGTCTTGCGTCCTTGAGACATGTGGTGAGTTGCTCAATCTCAAGACATTGACAACTTGTGTCGTGCTAGTGTATGCAAGCAGTGAAGAAGACCTTGCGGAGGTGGGAAGGGGCACCACGGCTCGCAACAGACCAGAGACAATTGCGAATCTTCATGAAGGCCTGTCTCAGTTTCAACAGGCCCCAACATCTCCAACAGGGACCTACTAGTAGCTAAAGAGGAGGCCGTTGCCTGGCTGCAGTACTGGCACGGAACGATATGATGATGAACTGAAAGGCGGCCACTATACACCTTTCTCACGCGGCGGCCATGATAGATCCAAGAAGAGGTCAATGAGGCAAACAGACAAAACTTGTTTCTAAAATCAGGTCCCATTTAGTTTTCCCCCAAACCACACAAATTTTGATGATATAAGATGGAATAATAGATATTACAAGAAGTGTTATGCACCGAAAAATGTAGCAATTTAGAGTAGTGTAGACTGGCCCCATAGTCCATTAAGAGATGCAAAATAAAAACATAATAATGCAAATTTTTAACGAATTTGCAGCCATTCACTTATTGGTCGATTTCCTAATTGGCAGGCTACCATTGGTCGAACTGCTAATTATGATGGACAGCCTTTTGTTTGCCACATTGAACTCGTTTTAGATCTATCATGGCCGCCGCGTGAGAAAGGTGTATAATGATGGGAGTATATGCTTACGAGAGTCACCTTTAGTTTTTAGTTTGGCTTTACAATTTGGCCAGCTCTTTCAAATCTTATAAATTTGATGATGGATGATGTATGTTTTATGTCTTATCCAACATTGCTACTCCGCGAATAAAGGCAAAACTCCAGGGAATTGATATCGATGTTGATATAGTTTCCTTTGGTGACACCAGAGGGTTATAAATCTGGAATCATGTCTTTATCCTGTCTAGTATTTAGTAGAAATGGACGCTTCATGTAAAATATTACACCCCGCAGAATAACAGGTGTTCCCGGTAGACACAGGACGGCACACTGAAAAGAAGATAATTCAAAGAGGTTATCCCAAGAGTTGTTGTTGGACATCATCGTAAAACATATCAAGGTCAAAGTGGTTGGCGAGCCATTTCTAACCACTAAGTTTGGAACACAATTAAGTCATCAACGCCAGAGCTAGGTGCTATCGCAAAAATATGTGTTGAACGAATGAATGATTTGTAAAACATTGTGGAAAACTAATTCTTAAAAATTGCTAGTTTTACATATCGTGTGGTACCGGCCGTTCGGCATCTCGCGGGAGGGCGTTGTTCCCACCGGACTCTCCATTAGCCCTGAGATCGGTCCTAATCTTTCAATTAATCAGATTGACCCACATAAATCCTCGGATCGCAGGACAGGGACGGATGTTCTCCGTCGCAGCTTTTCTTCCTGACATGATGAACAGTGCGGAAAATGGTTCCGTTCCGTGACAGGCTGTGTTTTGGTGTCGCCAGCGTGGCTGCGGGATGTATCAGGAGATCACATGGCTGTGGAACATCATCTATCAACTTCGATGTTTGCTTGAAACTTTTTATATGTTGGTAGAATTCATTCTGAAGAAGGGTGGATGACTCCTGATATCTCGTGTTTTGGACAAACTATTGTCACATTTTGGGGGTAGATACCTACGAGGAAAGAAGTGATATGTGTTTGGCTCCACTGGCAGCTTCCCTTGGGACTGCAGGGGCATTTTAGTTGCAAATTCTGAACCTTCATGTATGATCTCCAAAGTTTGGCACCTTTGAAGACCAATGTAAATGTATGTAAATAAGCAATTGTTCTGCATAATCAATGAATAAATTAAGCCTCAAGTGTGCTAAATGTAATACTTTAGACTCAAGTAACCCCAAGAAGAGCATTGATATACATAAAGAAATTGATGAGCTAATTTGTATTTTAATAACAAACTTTTGCAATATGCTAGTTCGCCAATAGCTTGAACAAATGAAGAACACAAGTTAAACAAAAAATGCCTTTACCTACATACTGTATAACAAAAGGCTATAAGACATTTAGCACAACTACTTAGGCCATGTTGATTTGATTGTATGGATGACGTCCCCTGGGAACCCCAAAACTGGTGTGAGCATGCAAATAAAAAAAGTTGCCTGCCTCAAATGACTAAAAACACAAAGTATGGTATACTAAAAAAAAGAGTGCTCGATTTATAGCTGTTTAGTACGATTTACAATATGGTTAAAAACGTTTTCATTGATTTTTGAAAATGGCTGAAAATTGATGCCACTGCTGATGTCATCCATGTAGCCAAATAAACATGGCCTTAATTCTAGAATATAAATCTACCATTTCTACAAAATGTATGTCTATAGGCTATACAGTAGCTATCATCAATACTGCCACTGCTGGCAATACTACATGCACTACCTAAAACTTTGAGATCTATTTCTGAACTAGATGTGTATACTTATCAAGAACAGTTAACCTTAACTAATAAAAAATGATAACATTTACATATTTTAACAAAAAGATATAGATTATGAGTAGATTAATAGGAAACATCACATTATTGGCACTACGCTACTACAATTATGCATTACATATGTTTGTGTAAGCTTTTGATACCTACAAACACCACTCCTTCACAGAAAAGAGGGAAGGAGAGTCAAGGAGACTGGAGACAAATATCTTATCAGCTATGATATCAAAAGCTACTTGCAGACATACAAGTTTCGTAACAAACTTACTATCTAGAATCTGGGCCTTAACGTGTCGAAAAACACTGTTTCCTGCATATCATTACTGAAACTGAAGAAGAACATAAATAAACCATCAATCACTAACTACAACTGTTAACTAATTTGCAAAGTTACAGTTTGGGTATGTGTTACCCTACTGTCCTCGTCAACATTTCCACACTTACATTTCATGCACAAATATAGATATTACAGGAACTACAGGGGTACACTCATTTTTTTCCGAACGACTTCTTCCACTGTAGGAAGAAGGCAGTTTTATATCATACAATACTTGTCTTACATTTACCAATGTTATCTGCGATGTTCCACAAATGACTTGTGACCAGTTGTAGGGTCCTGATCAACCACCTACATATAGATGACCGTCATATTCCTCAAACATTTAAGCTTTTGTGTGAATTCACTGGAGGGACTTCAGATTACTCTCTCTCTCTCTCTGTATCCATTAGATTACAACGAAACTGTTTGCTGCACACTTGTGTGAGTTCGCTTGTGTTTCTTCAGAGCACACTTATGACCGAACTGCCTGCTGCACTCCTCACAAGTATAGGGTTTCTCACCTGTGTGAGTTACCATGTGAGTCTTCAGAGCACTCCTCTGACTGAACTGCTTGCTGCACTCCGCACACTTGTAAGGTTTCTCCCCTGTGTGAGTGCGCATGTGGGTCTTCAGATCTCCCAGCACACTGAACCGTTTGCTGCACTCCCCACACATGTACGGTTTCTCACCAGTGTGAGTGCGCATGTGTTTTTTCAGACTGCCCCGCTCACTGAACTGCCTGCTGCACTCCTCACACGTGAAGGGTTTCTCCCCTCTGTGAATGCGCATGTGCTTCTTGTGAGCACTCAGCTGACTGAACTGTTTGCTGCACTCCTCACATTTGTAGGGTTTCTCACCTGTGTGAGTTCGCATGTGACACTTCAGACCATACAGACTGCTAAACTGCTTGCTACACTCCTCACACTTGTATGGTTTCTCCCCTGTGTGAGTGCGCATGTGCTTCTTCAGATCTGCCAACACACTGAACCGTTTGCTACACTCCCCACACATGTACGGGTTCTCCCCAGTGGGAGTCTGCATATGCCTTTTCAGACTGCCTGGCATACTGAACTGTCTGCTGCACTCCTCACACTTGTACGGTTTCTCACCTGTGTGAGAGCGCATGTGCTTCTTTAGATCACCCTGCACAACAAACCGTTTGCTGCACTCCTCACACATGTAAGGTTTCTCCCCTGTGTGGGTTCTCATGTGAATCTTAAGTTGATCCAGGGCACTAAATTGTCTGCTGCACTCCTCACACCCATACTTTTTCTCTCCTGTATGAGTATGCATGTGAGTACCCAGATGACCCAGCCTTCTGAACCGCATGCCACACCTCTCACACTGAAAAGGTTTCTCCCCTGTGTGAGTACGCTTGTGTGCCATCAGACAGTCCACTCGACCAAACTGCTTGCTGCACTCCTCACACTTGAATGGTTTCTCCCCCGTGTGAGTTCGCATGTGTATCTTCAGACTACCTGGCTGGCTAAACTGCTTGCTGCACTCCTCACACTTGTAGGGTTTCTCACCTGTGTGAGTACGCATGTGGGTCTTCAGATGTTCCGGCCGACTGAACTGTTTGCTGCACTCCTCACACTTGTAGGGTTTCTCCCCTGTGTGAGTACGCATATGAGTCTTCAGATGGCTAGGCATTGTGAACTGTTTGTTACACTCCTCACACTGGTACGGTTTCTCCCCTGTATGAGTGTGCATGTGAGTCTTCAGATGATGCAGCATTCTGAACTGCTTGCTGCACTCTTCACACTTGTAGGGTTTCTCCCCTGTGTGAGTCCGCATGTGGATTTTCAGATGACTCAGCTGACTGAACTGCCTGCTGCACTCCTCACAAAGGAACGATTTTGCGGCCGACTGTTTGGGGGCAGCCTCTTCCTCAGCTCTGTCTTCAGCATCATCACAGCAGTTGCTAGATGTTGCCATGACAACAGTTCTAACCAACCTGTAAAGAACAAATACAAAAAAACACATGTCAGTTGAATTTGTGGCATAGAATGAAAATTTAACAAATGTATGGTGAAGATACCAACATACATGAAACATACTGAATTGGGGCTTTAAACAGTCCCCGAGTTCAAGCCAGGGTACTGCCCGTCGACCCTGTACATGTGCCTCATCCTCTATGTTGCATCTCCTAGTCATACGAAGGAAAATTTGGGTAATAAACTAAAGTAAAAAAAAAATTAAAAACAAACAGTATTCAGGTATAAACTGTTGCAAGATGAAAATATGCACCATTTTGATTTGCGCGCAATACTAGTACCATGCTATGTCCATGGGCAGCCTGCTACGCTTTCGCCTGTGTCTCCAAAGACAACCGTCACAGTAGCGAAGCTGTAAACATGTACGCTGTGTTACAAGCTTTTTGATTGGCTGAAAGTCTGACTTCTCGGTTGTATGTCAGAGGTGAACCTATCAACGCACAGGACACAAAATGGCATTCGGCATCGACTCGATAATAGCAGCTGAGACATCATGCGGCAGTAAATCGGCCATGCGTTCGACCAATTGGCGCTCAAGGAAGAAGTTGCCCGCCATGGAATGAACGAGATTGATACATTTTCACACAAAAACATTATCTTCAGAAAATTGGACCTCGGAATCTTGCAAATTCAACAGTGAACGGACGTGTTCAAGCTACGCAAGACATTTTTGTACATTTGTATACCTGTTAAAATGCCCACAATTAGCCATTGCGCCAAGTGGCCGAATGGTTAAGGCTGAAGACATCAGGTACATATGCTTTGGTTGCTTGGTCGACCCGGGTTCGATTCATTTAATACAAGAATAAATTTTTTCCCTTCGCCAACATCCTGCATTTAAAAAAAAAAAATGTTGGCTTTCTAGTTAAAGTAGAGTTAATAATCATTTAACCAAGTTTCTACAATTAAACCTAGTGTTTTTAACATGGAGATAGGATTTTAACACGCCAACGGGAGTCGGATACTCCACTAAACGGGTTTCTTTCCTTTGCAGAGAAATTGACCATTGTTTTGAGTATCTCCAATTCATGAAGTTTTCACAGTCAATCAAGTCCAGGTTCAGGTCCAGACCGGGACCTGATCTTCTGGACCTGAACAGAACCTGTACCTGAATTTTCTGTACACCCTACAGGTACCCACCCCATGGATTCAGTGCCAACCCCAGACCTGAAACACATTATTAGTGAACAAGCCCCTTGATTAAAAAATAATACCTACAAGTATCAGTGACTGAATGAACTGCACCAAACAGATGAAACTGGTGTGCCATACGTTAGTGTACCCACACCATGACCAAACAGATCCAGTTGACAAAGAACTGCGATGTTATCATAGCGGAAGAATTATTTCTAGAGACTCCAAGAATGTTTATGCAGAATTTTTGGTTGTGTGTAATTTCGATCGGAGATTCACCTTGAGTATTCACCTTGAGCGACAGCCAGTAGGTATCATAACTGTCCATTGTCACTACTATGTTTATTCCATGCACTTGCAATTAGCCCTCGGGCACGAACTTGCAAATAAACTTCTTCGTTATCACTTATCAGACAGATTCACACCAGTTAGTGAACCGCCCCTGTCTGGTGCCAGGCCATGATGGACTCCAGATGTGGAAATGGCGGGAGCGAAGTTTTTGGGGCGAGGCGGAGAAAGGGGTTTCACGTAAACAGAAAGTCCAACACCCGCGTCCTTCTTACATCCAATATTGTATAGCCACAGCAGACAATCATGACAATGACGTGCTGCAGTGGTTTATGTAAGTGACGACCCGTGCTTATCTCTTTCTCGTTGATTTTACAACAAAGGCAAGATTCAGTAACCCCCCAAAGACCCTCCGTTTGTTTCTACAT